>NW_025747144.1:0-15000 GCF_021184085.1 Oncorhynchus gorbuscha
ACTGATTCCAGTATGTATGTGTCTGTTGAAACCATTGACCTCAGATCTGCTGCTATTACAACTCCTCTGTAGCTTCCTGATCGAACTGTGACCCACCGCAACCACACACACACGGATAAACACACACACGGATATACACACACACGGATATACACACACACCACACAGACACATACACGTACACACACATGTGCAAGTGCACACACATGCACAGAGTGCTACAGACCCGCGCACACACACACACACAAACTGACCCAAGTGAGGACACAGAAATCTTCCACAAAAGATTTATGTCTCTTAGCTCTCGCTGACTGACTGACGTTGAGGCCAAAGAAAGACAAGGACAGGACAGAGAGGAGGTATGATGTCCTATCAGGCTCTGAGAGACTGGCTCTGCTTCCCAAATGGCCCACTACTTCCCTACATGGTGCACTATACTTGACAAGAGCCCTATGAGCCCTGGTCAAACGAAGTGCACTAAATAAGGACTAGGGTGCCATTTGAGATACAGATTGAGAGTAAGAGCAGATTCATTTGAGGTCACATTGTTTCAGCATGTAATCTCATCCACCCCCAAACAGAACAACCTCCCTCTCTCCTCCTCAGCCATACTGAGACACAACCTCCCTCTCTGCTCCTCAGCCATACTGAGACACAACCTCCCTCTCTGCTCCTCAGCCATACTGAGATACAACCTCCCTCTCTGCTCCTCAGCCATACTGAGACACAACCTCCCTCTCTCCTCCTCAGCCATACTGAGACACAACCTGAGACACAACCCCTCTCTGCTCCTCAGCCATACTGAGACACAACCTCCCTCTCTGCTCCTCAGCCATACTGAGACACAACCTCCCTCTCTGCTCCTCAGCCATACTGAGACACAACCCCCTCTCTGCTCCTCAGCCATACTGAGACACAACCTCCCTCTCTGCTCCTCAGCCATACAGAGACACAACCTCCCTCTCTGCTCCTCAGCCATACTGAGACACAACCTCCTCTCTGCTCCTCAGCCATACTGAGACACAACCTCCTCTCTGCTCCTCAGCCATACTGAGACACAACCTCCCTCTCTGCTCCTCAGCCATACTGAGACACAACCTCCCTCTCTCCTCCTCAGCCATACTGAGACACAACCTCCCTCTCTGCTCCTCAGCCATACTGCCTCCCTCTCTCCTCAGACACAACCTCCCTCTCTGCTCCTCAGCCATACTGAGACACAACCTCCCTCTCTCCTCCTCAGCCATACTGAGACACAACCTCCCTCTCTCCTCCTCAGCCATACTGAGACACAACCTCCCTCTCTCCTCCTCAGCCATACTGAGACACAACCTCCCTCTCTGCTCCTCAGCCATACTGAGACACAAACTCCCTCTCTGCCCCTCAGCCATACTGAGACACAACCTCCTCTCTGCTCCTCAGCCATACTGAGACACAACCTCCCTCTCTGCTCCTCAGCCATACTGAGACACAACCTCACTCTCTGCTCCTCAGCCATACTGAGACACCACCTCCCTCTCTCCTCCTCAGCCATACTGAGACACAACCTCCCTCTCTCCTCCTCAGCCATACTGAGACACAACCTCCCTCTCTGCTCCTCAGCCATGTAATACTGCTGAGACACAACCTCCCTCTCTGCTCCTCAGCCATACTGAGACACAACCTCCCTCTCTCCTCCTCAGCCATACTGAGCCACAACCTCCCTCTCTCCTCCTCAGCCATGTAATACTGCTGAGACACAACCTCCCTCTCTGCTCCTCAGCCATACTGAGACACAACCTCCCTCTCTCCTCCTCAGCCATACTGAGCCACAACCTCCCTCTCTCCTCCTCAGCCATACTGAGCCACAACCTCCCTCTCTGCTCCTCAGCCATACTGAGACACAACCTCCCTCTCTCCTCCTCAGCCATACTGAGACACAACCTCCCTCTCTCCCTCAGCCATACTGAGCCACAACCTCCCTCTCCTCCTCAGCCATACTGAGCCACAACCTCCCTCTCTCCTCCTCAGCCATGTAATACTGCTGAGACACAACCTCCCTCTCTCCTCCTCAGCCATACTGAGCCACAACCTCCCTCTCTCCTCCTCAGCCATACTGAGACACAACCTCCCTCTCTCCTCCTCAGCCATACTGAGCCACAACCTCCCTCTCTCCTCCTCAGCCATACTGAGCCACAACCTCCCTCTCTCCTCCTCAGCCATACTGAGCCACAACCTCCCTCTCTCCTCCTCAGCCATGTAATACTGCTGAGACACAACCTCCCTCTCTCCTCCTCAGCCATACTGAGACACAACCTCCCTCTCTCCTCCTCAGCCATACTGCTGAGACACAACCTCCCTCTCTCCTCCTCAGCCATACTGCTGAGACACAACCCACCTCTCTCCTCCTCAGCCATACTGAGCCACAACCTCCCTCTCTCCTCCTCAGCCATACTGAGACACAACCTCCCTCTCTCCTCCTCAGCCATACTGAGACACAACCTCCCTCTCTCCTCCTCAGCCATACTGCTGAGACACAACCTCCCTCTCTCCTCCTCAGCCATACTGAGATACAACCTCCCTCTCTGCTCCTCAGCCATGTAATACTGCTGAGACACAACCTCCCTCTCTCCTCCTCAGCCATACTGAGACACAACCTCCCTCTCTCCTCCTCAGCCATACTGAGACACAACCTCCCTCTCTCCTCCTCAGCCATGTAATACTGCTGAGCCTGACTTTCTCTGTGAATCCTGACATGTACACACAAACACAAACCCTTTCTGCATCTCCTCGTGGATGCTTTGGTCTGTCTCATGTTCTGCAGGGTCACAGAAGAACCATTCTGGGTTGGTATTCTGGCTGGTTGATGACTAAGTGACGATGGTTGATCACAGAAGAACCATTCTGGGTTGGTATTCTGGCTGAATTGATGACTACGTGACGATGGTTGATTAGAGTGAACTCTGGAGTTATCAGACACAGGACATCTGGAATGTATTCTCCAGGACAATGGGGAGAAATCATTTTCCTCTGGTCTTTTTGACGACTGGAGAAGGGTCAAACAACATGGTCTCATACTGCCATCTAGTGGCAGTCAGGAAAAGCAGGTCATGTGTAGCAAAAGATGTGAATCAATAGTTGTGAATCAATAGAGTTGTGACTCAATAGAGTTAAGATTCAATAGAGTTGTGAATCAATAGAGTTGTGACTCAATTGAATTGTGAATCAATAGAGTTGTGACTCAATTGAGTTGTGAATCAATAGAGTTGTGACTCAATTGAGTTGTGAATCAATAGAGTTGTGAATCAATTGAGTTGTGAATCAATAGAGTTAAGATTCAATAGAGTTGTGAATCAATAGAGTTGTGACTCAATTGAATTGTGAATCAATAGAGTTGTGACTCAATTGAGTTGTGAATCAATAGAGTTGTGAATCAATAGAGTTGTGAATCAACAGAAAAGATTCACTACGACAGCAAATTCACTGCGTATCCTGAGTGAAACTCAGTTGTCTGTCCAATACAGTTATGCCAAGAGGTGATTCTCCTTCAGTCACACTCTTTGTACTTCCTTGAAACTTTCATAAGAGGAACAAGTTGACCAACAAAACCATCCTCTCTTTTAATCAACGTCCTTCCTCTGGAGGGACGTTGGCCTTGCATTCCTTCATCAGCATGCCCCCCACACACACACACACACACACACACATATCAGACAAAATTATGAAAGATAAGAATTGTACTTTTGAATTCGTGAAAGTCAGTGTGGAAGAGGTGAACATATTATTGTTGTCTATCAACAATGACAAGCCACCGGGGGTCTGACAATCTGGATGGAAAATGACTGAGGATACCAGCAGGCAACATTGTCACTCCTATTTGTCACATCTTCACTTGAAGCCTATTAGAGAGCGTGTGCCCTCAGGCCTGGAGGAAGCTAAAGTCATTCTGCTACTAAGAAGAGTAAAGCCCCCTTTACTGTCTCAAATAGCCAACCAATCAGCCGGTTACCAACCCTTAGTAAAGTTCTGGAAAAAATGGTGTTTGACCAGATACAATGTGATTTCACAGGAAACAAATTGACAACAGAATTCCAGCATGCTTATAAGGGAGGAGACTCAACAAGCACAGCACTTACACAAATGACTGAGGATTAGCTGAGAGAAATTGATGATAAAATGATTGTGGGGGCTGTCTTGTTAGATTTCAATGCAGCTTTTGACATTATTGATCATAGTCTGCTGCTGGAAAACCGTGTGTGTTATGGCTTTACACCCCCTGCTATAATGTGGATAAAGAGTTAGCTGTCTAACAGAACACAGAGGGTGTTCTTTAATGGAAGCCTTTCAAATATAATCCAGTTAGAATCCGGAATTCCCCAGGGTAGCTGTCTCGGCCCATTGCTTTTTAAAATTTTTACTAACAACATGCCACTGGCTTTCAGCAAAGCCAGAGTTTCTATGTATGCGGATGACTCAACACTATACACGTCAGCTACTACAGCGACTGAAATGACTGCAACACTCGACAAAGAGCTGCAGTTATTTTCAGAGTGGGTGGCAAGGAATAAGTTATCCCTAAATATTTCTAAAACTAAAAGCATTGTATTTGGAACAAAACACTCACTCAACCCTAAATAAGTAATAAATCATGTGGAAATTGAGCAAGTTGAGGTAACTAAACTGCTTGCAGTAATCCTGGATTGTAAACTGTCATGGTCAAAACATATTGATGCAGTAGTAGCTAAGATGGGGAGAAGTCTGTCTATAATAAAAGCCATACTCTGCCTTCTTAACAACACTATCAACAAGGCAGGTCCTACAGGCCCTAGTTTTGTCGTACCTTGACTACTGTTCAGTCGTGTGGTCAGGTGCCACAAAAAAAGGACTTAGGAAAATTGCAATTGTCTCAGAACAGGGCAGCACGGCTGGCCCTTGGATGTACACAGAGAGCTAATATTAATAATATGCATGTCAGTCTCTCCTGGCTGAAAGTGGAGGAGAGATTGACTTCATCACTACTTTTATTTATGAGAGGTATTGACATGTTGAATGCAATGAGCTGTCTGTCTAAACTACTGGCACACAGCTCGGACACCCACACATACCCCACAAGACAAGCCACAAGAGGTCTCTTCACAGTCCCCAAGTCCAGAACAGACTATGTGAGGCGCACAGTACCACATAGAGCCATGACTACATGGAACTCTATTCCACAGTACTACATAGAGCCATGACTACATGGAACTCTATTCCACATCAAGCAAGCAGTAAAATTAAGTTTAAAAACAGATTTAAAAAACACCTTATGGAACAGCTGGGACTGTGAAGCAACACAAACATTGGCACAGACACACAGACACACACACACAGACACACACACACACACACACACAGACACACACACTATATATACACATGGGTTTAGTACTGTAGATATGTGGTAGTGGTGTAGGGGCCTGAGGGAACACAGTGTGTTGTGAAATCTGTGAATGTATTGTAATGTATTACAGTTGTATAAACTGCCTTCATTTCACTGGACCCCAGGAAGAGTAGCTGCTGCTTTGGCAGCTAATGGGGATCCATAATAAATACACACACAGCCCCCCACCCCATACCTTCTTCTGCAGGACGTTGACCTTGCGCTCCTTGACCTCCAGCATGTCCTTGAGGTCGTGTACCTCTCTGCTGAGCGTCCCCTTCTCCTCAGACGTCTCCTGGATCTGGTTCGACTTCTTATTCAGCTGGGAATCTTTCTCTTCCAGACGCAGACGAAGAGCATCCACCTGGTACACACACACACACACACACACACACACACACACACACACACACACACACACACACACACACACACACACACACACACACACACACACACACACACACACACACACACACACACACACACACACACACACATTATCAAAAATTAAATCAACAGGCAAATAAATGTAATACTTACAGTCCAGTCAACTAGTAAATACACTGCAATAAGCATCTCAGAGTAGCTGATCTCGGATATCTTATTTGTTATGATTTAACATATCAAACTGATCCTAGATCAGCACTTGTACAGTCGTGGCCAAAAGTTTTGAGAATGACACAAATATTAACTTCCACAAAGTTGGCTGCTTCAGTGTCTTTAGATATGTTTGTCAGATATTACTATGGAATACTGAAGTATAACTACAAGCATTTCATAAGTGTCAAAGGATTTTATTGACAATTACATGAAGTTGATGAAAAGAGTCAATATTTGCAGTGTTGACCCTTCTTTTCAAGGCCTCTGCAATCCGCCCTGGCATGCTGTCAATTAACTTCTGGGCCACATCCTGACTGATGGCAGCCCATTCTTACATAATCAATGCTTGGAGTTTGTCAGAATTTGTGGGTTTTGTTTGTCCACCCGCCTCTTGAGGATTGGACCACAAGTTCTCAATGGGATTAAGGTCTGGTGAGTTTCCTGGCCATGGACCCAAAATATCGATGTTTTGTTCCCCAACCCCACACATGAATGTCTCAGGATGCTTTACTGTTGGCATGATACAGGACTGATGGTAGCGCTCACCTTGTCTTCTCCGGACAAGCTTTTTCCAGATGCCCAAACAATCGGAAAGGGGATTCATCAGAGAAAATGACTTTGCCCCAGTCCTCAGCAGTCCAATCCCTGTACCTTTCCAGAATATCAGTCTGTCCCTGATGTTTTTCCTGGAGAGAAGTGGCTTCTTTGCTGCCCTTCTTGACACCAGACCATCCTCCAAAAGTCTTCGCCTCACTGTGCGTGCAGATGCACTCACACCTGCCTGCTGCCATTCCTGAGCAAGCTCTGTATTGGTGGTGCCCCGATCCCGCAGCTGAATCAATTTTAGGAGACGGTCCTGGCGCTTGCTGGACTTTCTTGGGCGCCCTGAAGCCTTCTTCACAACAATTGAACAGCTCTCCTTGAAGTTCTTGATGATCCAATAAAAGGTTGATTTAGGTGCAATCTTACTGGCAGCAATATCCTTGCCTGTGAAGCCCTTTTATGCAAAGCAATGCTGACGGCACGTGTTTCCTTGCAGGTAACCATGGTTGACAGAGGTAGAACAATGATTCCAATCCACCCCTCTCCTTTTGAAGCTTCCAGTCTGTTATTCGAACTCAATCAGCATGACAGAGTGATCTCCAGCCTTGTCCTTGTCAACACTCACACCTGTGTTAACAAGAGAATCACTGACATGATGTCAGCTGGGCCTTTTGTGGCAGGGCTGAAATGCTGTGGAAATGTTTTTGGGGGGATTCAGTTCATTTGCATGGCAAAGAGGGACTTTGCAATTCATCTGATCACTCTTCATAACATTCTGGAGTATATGCATATTGCCATCATACAAACTGAAGCAGCAGACTTCGTGAAAATTAATATTTGTGTCATTCTCAAAACTTTTGGCCACGACTGTAGTCCTACTCTGAGATGCTTAGTAACTATGGGTCCAGTTCAGCTGTAAACTGTAAACTATGACACAACAGTGGCACCAAGAGACCATCTACACAATACCCCTGGTAGAGTTAACACTGAACAACATACCTCTGAATGATAGTAGAGCCCTGTCAGTAGAGTTAACACTGAACAACATACCTCTGTCTGGATGATAGTAGAGCCCTGTCAGTAGAGTTAACACTGAACTACACACCTCTGTCTGGATGATAGTAGAGCCCTGTCAGTAGAGTTAACACTGAACAACATACCTCTGTCTGGATGATAGTAGAGCCCTGTCAGTAGAGTTAACACTGAACAACATACCTCTGAATGACAATAGAGCCCTGTCAGTAGAGTTAACACTGAACAACATACCTCTGAATGATAGTAGAGCCCTGTCAGTAGAGTTAACACTGAACAACACACCTCTGTCTGGATGATAGTAGAGCGCTGTTCCTTAGCGGTCAGTGACTCCTTGAGGACCTCGATGTGCTGTTTGCTGTCTGAGAACTGGTTGGTGAGAGTCTCCAGCTTGGTCCTCATCCCCATCAGCTCCGTCTCCTTCCTGCTGAGGTCCTGCTTTACCTGGTCAATCTGAGCACAGAGATAGAATCAATCAGCCCTCTAGGTTAGTATTGAGTATCTCCATTCATACATGATCAGCCCTATAGGTTAGTATTGAGTCTGTCAGTCATTGGATATTGTATTATCTATAACTGGGAATTTATTATGGGGTTAGTTAATACCTCCCCACTGTAACTGATGGGGTCAGTTAACACCTCCCCACTGTAGCTGATGGGGTTAGTTAATACCTCCCCACTATAGTTAATACCTCCCCACTATAGTTAATACCTCCCCACTGTAGCTGATGGGGTTAGTTAACACCTCCCCACTGTAGTTAATACCTCCCCACTGTAGTTAATACCTCCCCACTGTAGCTGATGGGGTTAGTTAATACCTCCCCACTATAGTTAATACCTCCCCACTGTAGCTGATGGGGTTAGTTAATACCTCCCCACTATAGTTAATACCTCCCCACTGTAGTTAATACCTCCCCACTATAGTTAATACCTCCCCACTGTAGCTGATGGGGTTAATTAATACCTCCCCACTGTAGTTAATACCTCCCCACTGTAGTTAATACCTCCCCACTATAGTTAATAACTCCCCACTGTAGTTAATACCTCCCCACTATAGTTAATACCTCCCCACTGTAGCTGATGGGGTTAGTTAATACCTCCCCACTGTAGTTAATACCTCCCCACTATAGTTAACACCTCCCCACTGTAGTTAATACCTCCCCACTATAGTTAATACCTCCCCACTGTAGCTGATGGGGTCAGTTAACACCTCCCCACTGTAGCTGATGGGGTTAGTTAATACCTCCCCACTATAGTTAATACCTCCCCACTGTAACTGATGGGGTTAGTTAACACCTCCCCACTGTAGCTGATGGGGTTAGTTAATAACTCCCCACTGTAGTTAATACCTCCCCACTGTAGTTAATACCTCCCCACTGTAGCTGATGGGGTTAGTTAATACCTCCCCACTGTAGTTAATACCTCCCCACTGTACCTGATGGGGTTAGTTAATACCTCCCCACTGTAGCTGATGGGGTTAGTTAATACCTCCCCACTATAGTTAATACCTCCCCACTGTAGCTGATGGGGTTAGTTAATACCTCCCCACTGTAGCTGATGGGGTTAGTTAATACCTCCCCACTGTAGCTGATGGGGTTAGTTAATACCTCCCCACTGTAGCTGATGGGGTTAGTTAATACCTCCCCACTGTAGCTGATGGGGTTAGTTAATAACTCCCCACTATAGTTAATACCTCCCCACTGTAGCTAATGGGGTTAGTTAACACCTCCCCACTGTAGCTGATGGGGTTAGTTAATACCTCCCCACTGTAGCTGATGGGGTTAGTTAATAACTCCCCACTGTAGTTAATACCTCCCCACTGTAGCTGATGGGGTTAGTTAATACCTCTCCACTGTAGCTGATGGTGTTAGTTAATACCTCCCCACTGTAGCTGATGGGGTTAGTTAATACCTCCCCACTGTAGCTGATGGGGTTAGTTAATACCTCCCCACTGTAGCTGATGGGGTTAGTTAATACTTCCCCACTGTAGCTGATGGGGTTAGTTAACACCTCCCCACTGTAGCTGATGGGGTTAGTTAATACCTCCCCACTGTAGCTGATGGGGTTAGTTAATACCTCCCCACTGTAGCTGATGGGGTTAGTTAACACCTCCCCACTGTAGCTGATGGGGTTAGTTAATACCTCCCCACTGTAGCTGATGGGGTTAGTTAATACCTCCCCACTGTAGCTGATGGGGTTAGTTAATACCTCCCCACTGTAGTTAATACCTCCCCACTGTAGTTAATACCTCCCCACTGTAGCTGATGGGGTTAGTTAATACCTCCCCACTGTAGTTAATACCTCCCCACTGTAGTTAATACCTCCCCACTGTAGTTAATACCTCCCCACTGTAGCTGATGGGGTTAGTTAATAGCTCCCCACTGTAGCTGATGGGGTTAGTTAATACCTCCCCACTATAGTTAGTACCTCCCCACTGTAGCTGATGGGGTTAGTTAATACCTCCCCACTGTAGTTAATACCTCCCCACTGTAGTTAATACCTCCCCACTGTAGCTGATGGGGTTAGTTAATACCTCCCCACTGTAGCTGATGGGGTTAGTTAATACCTCCCCACTTTAGTTAATACCTCCCCACTGTAGTTAATACCTCCCCACTGTAGCTGATGGGGTTAGTTAATTCCTCCCCACTGTAGCTGATGGGGTTAGTTAATACCTCCCCACTGTAGCTGATGGGGTTAGTTAATACCTCCCCACTGTAGCTGATGGGGTTAGTTAATACCTCCCCACTGTAGCTGATGGGGTTAGTTAATACCTCCCCACTGTAGCTGATGGGGTTAGTTAATACCTCCCCACTATAGTTAATACCTCCCCACTATAGTTAATACCTCCCCACTATAGTTAATACCTCCCCACTGTAGCTGATGGGGTTAGTTAATACCTCCCCACTGTAGTTAATACCTCCCCACTGTAGCTGATGGTGTTAGTTAATACCTCCCCACTGTAGCTGATGGGGTTAGTTAATACCTCCCCACTGTAGCTGATGGGGTTAGTTAATACCTCCCCACTGTAGCTGATGGGGTTAGTTAATACCTCCCCACTATAGTTAATACCTCCCCACTGTAGTTAATACCTCCCCACTGTAGCTGATGGGGTTAGTTAATACCTCCCCACTATAGTTAATACCTCCCCACTATAGTTAATACCTCCCCACTATAGTTAATACCTCCCCACTGTAGTTGATGGGGTTAGTTAATACCTCCCCACTGTAGCTGATGGGGTTAGTTAATACCTCTCCACTGTAGCTGATGGGGTTAGTTAATACCTCCCCACTGTAGCTGATGGGGTTAGTTAATACCTCCCCACTGTAGCTGATGGGGTTAGTTAATACCTCCCCACTATAGTTAATACCTCCCCACTGTAGTTGATGGGGTTAGTTAATACCTCCCCACTGTAGCTGATGGGGTTAGTTAATACCTCTCCACTGTAGCTGATGGGGTTTGTTATTGTGGGGATGTTTTTGCAGTGTCAGCAACGAGTGAATAAAACATCAATTATTTAGTGTGGGCGCACCAGAGAATGAATATGAGAGAGAGAGAGAGAGAGAGAGAGAGAGAGAGAGAGAGAGAGAGGAGAGAGAGAGAGAGAGAGAGAGAGAGAGAGAGAGAGAGAGAGAGAGAGAGAGAGAGAGAGAGAGAGAGAGAGAGAGAGAGAGAGAGAGAGAGAGTTAGAGAGAGAGAGAGAGAGAGATAGACAGAGAGAGAGAGAGCAGAGAGAGAGAGAGACAGAGAGAGAGAGAGAGAGAGAGAGAGAGAGAGAGAGAGAGAGAGAGAGAGAGAGAGAGAGAGCGAGAGAGAGAGAGATAGGGAGATAGGGAGATAGGGAGGAGAGACAGGGGGAGAGAGAGAGAGAGGTTAGAATAAACAACAGACACCAGTTGTAACCATGGTGAAAATGTGTGCAAAAAACAAGAGAAACAGAACAAAAGAGGGAGAGAGAGGTTAGAACGAGCAGCTTAGTAGTCTAGTGTACATCTACAGTAGCCTGTCCAGCAGTCACCCTCGAGAAGAGACATGCTAAAAACAACCAAGAGAAAGAGAGAGAAATACTAGAAGCCATAAACATGGTGCTGTGGTTGTTAGTGTTCACAGCTCTACTCCAACCAGCGCTGAGGGAACAAGACAGAGAACGATAGAAAGGATGACAACGGAGAAGGAAAGATGAAAGTGTCCCAGAGAGTGTAGTGTGATGCCAGACCTCTCAGCGCAGCACTGGGCAGCTCTGCCTCCCTGACCTGACGAGAGACCCAGTGACCGTATCTGACAGGGCAGCCGCCCACACAACCTGCCTTTGTAGTAACACTGTCTGGACTGATACGACTGCTGCCAGTCAAGTGTTTCATCCTGCTGCCGTGTTGTTACCTTCCAAACTCTGTCCACACACACACACACACACACACACACACACACACACACACACACACACACACACACACACACACACACACACACACACACACACACACACACACACACACACACACACACACACACACACACACACGCACACGCACACACACACACACACTCTCTCTCTTTCCAAAAGATGTCACCTCTACGTAGAAACCGTGGATCATACTGTCCTCAGGGTTACTGGTGTTTCTCTGCTATTCAATAGATCACCGCTTCTATTGAAGTTTCTGAGAGGGAAGTTTCTCATTTCCCTTCTGGAAAATGTTCTTCCTGTCCTCATACAATGATAGGACAGGTCTAGCAGGCCCAGGTCTAACAGGCCCAGGTCTAGCAGGCCCAGCAGGTCCAGGTCTAGCAGGCCCAGGTCTAGCAGGCCCAGGTCTAGCAGGTCCAGGTCTCGCAGGCCCAGGTCTAGCAGGCCCAGGTCTAGCAGGCCCAGGTCTAGCAGGCCCAGCAGGTCCAGGTCTAGCAGGCCCAGGTCTAGCAGGCCCAGGTCTAGCTCCTTCCGGCACTGATATAACTGAATAAGTAGCTGGACTAGAGGCAGACAACAATTATCTGGGTTTCTCTCAAGGTGAATGATCTATATTTCTCTCATTGAGAATTGATAGATTTTTCTAATAGTGAACATACTGGGGTTTCTCTCACACCACTTATCTGAGTTCCTCATACTGGGGTTTCTCTAACACCACTTATCTGAGTTCCTCATACTGGGGTTTCTCTCACACCACTTATCTGAGTTCCTCATACTGGGGTTTCTCTAACACCACTTATCTGAGTTCCTCATACTGGGGTTTCTCTAACACCACTTATCTGAGTTCCTCTAGACTCATACTGGGGTTTCTCTAACACCACTTATCTGAGTTCCTCATACTGGGGTTTCTCTAACACCACTTATCTGAGTTCCTCTAGCCTCATACTGGGGTTTCTCTAACACCACTTATCTGAGTTCCTCATACTGGGGTTTCTCTAACACCACTTATCTGAGTTCCTCATACTGGGGTTTCTCTCACACCACTTATCTGAGTTCCTCATACTGGGGTTTCTCTAACACCACTTATCTGAGTTCCTCTAGCCTCATACTGGGGTTTCTCTAACACCACTTATCTGAGTTCCTCATACTGGGGTTTCTCTCACATCACTTATCTGAGTTCCTCATACTGGGGTTTCTCTAACACCACTTATCTGAGTTCCTCATACTGGGGTTTCTCTCACACCACTTATCTGAGTTCCTCATACTGGGGTTTCTCTAACACCACTTATCTGAGTTCCTCTAGCCTCATACTGGGGTTTCTCTAACACCACTTATCTGAGTTCCTCTAGACTCATACTGGGGTTTCTCTCACACCACTTATCTGAGTTCCTCATACTGGGGTTTCTCTAACACCACTTATCTGAGTTCCTCATACTGGGGTTTCTCTCACACCACTTATCTGAGTTCCTCATACTGGGGTTTCTCTAACACCACTTATCTGAGTTCCTCTAGCCTCATACTGGGGTTTCTCTCACACCACTTATCTGAGTTCCTCTAGCCTCATACTGGGGTTTCTCTCACACCACTTATCTGAGTTCCTCTAGACTCATACTGGGGTTTCTCTAACACCACTTATCTGAGTTCCTCTAGCCTCATACTGGGGTTTCTCTCACACCACTTATCTGAGTTCCTCATACTGGGGTTTCTCTAACACCACTTATCTGAGTTCCTCTAGACTCATACTGGGGTTTCTCTAACACCACTTATCTGAGTTCCTCATACTGGGGTTTCTCTCACACCACTTATCTGAGTTCCTCTAGACTCATACTGGGGTTTCTCTCACACCACTTATCTGAGTTCCTCTAGACTCATACTGGGGTTTCTCTAACACCACTTATCTGAGTTCCTCTAGACTCATACTGGGGTTTCTCTCACACCACTTATCTGAGTTCCTCTAGACTCATACTGGGGTTTCTCTCACACCACTTATCTGAGTTCCTCATACTGGGGTTTCTCTAACACCACTTATCTGAGTTCCTCATACTGGGGTTTCTCTCACACCACTTATCTGAGTTCCTCATACTGGGGTTTCTCTAACACCACTTATCTGAGTTCCTCATACTGGGGTTTCTCTAACACCACTTATCTGAGTTCCTCATACTGGGGTTTCTCTCACATCACTTATCTGAGTTCCTCATACTGGGGTTTCTCTCACACCACTTATCTGAGTTCCTCATACTGGGGTTTCTCTCACACCACTTATCTGAGTTCCTCTAGCCTCCTACTGGGGTTTCTCTCACACCACTTATCTGAGTTCCTCTAGCCTCCTACTGGGGTTTCTCTCACACCACTTATCTGAGTTCCTCTAGCCTCATACTGGGGTTTCTCTCACAGCGGTCACATGGGTATTCTCTTTAGCGAGGGTCAGTAAGGCAAGGCTGCTGTGTTGTGGAGGTCAGGAAGTTTCTACGAGATTAAAAGGTCAGAGTTGACAGGTTAAAGAGAGAGAGCGAGCACTGTGTGGTGAAGTCCTTCCTTACGGCCGACACTTCCTGCTGCAGGTCGGCAGCCTTCTGCTTAAGCTCCTCCCCCTGGACCTCTCTCTGAGACAGCTCCTCCTTCAGCTGCTCTACCTGTCAGGAGAGTCAGTTACCTGGCTGTTACCAGGACGATAAGCACCACCACCAATCAGGAGCCATGATGTAGGCAACACAGGGCCAATCAGTAACCAGCTTTTGGACATCCAATCAACAACCACCTTGCATACCAGATGGTCTTTTCTATATAACCTTGGAAACGTTTCCACAAGCAGTCAATCATTGGTAACAAGAACACAATAGTTGATGAACACATGCTTGTCTCTAGTGTACAGGACAGGATGCTGGTTCCACTAGAAAACACAGAGAACTGAAGACCAGATGCATCTGTCACAGAAGCTGAATGATAATCAACATGCTCTTTAGACAGAGTTCTGTACTGAGTCGGCTGTAGTTGGTGGTGATGTGTTGTTACCTTGTTCTTCATGA
>NW_025747144.1:25000-52500 GCF_021184085.1 Oncorhynchus gorbuscha
AACAGCGCTGTAATGAAGTCAGTTAGCTGTAAGGCTCTGTGGTAACAGAGTTGTAATGAAGTCAGTTAGCTGTGGGGCTCTGTGGTAACAGAGCTGTAATGAAGTCAGTTAGCTGTGGGGCTCTGTGGTAGCAGCGCTGTAATGAAGTCAGTTAGCTGTGGGGCTCTGTGGTAACAGCGCTGTAATGAAGTCAGTTAGCTGTGGGGCTCTGTGGTAACAGCGCTGTAATGAAGTCAGTTAGCTGTAAGGCTCTGTGGTAACAGTGTTGTAATGAAGTCAGTTAGCTGTAAGGCTCTGTGGTAACAGAGTTGTAATGAAGTCAGTTAGCTGTGGGGCTCTGTGGTAACAGAGTTGTAATGAAGTCAGTTAGCTGTAAGGCTCTGTGGTAACAGTGTTGTAATGAAGTCAGTTAGCTGTAAGGCTCTGTGGTAACAGCGCTGTAATGAAGTCAGTTAGCTGTGGGGCTCTGTGGTAACAGAGTTGTAATGAAGTCAGTTAGCTGTGGGGCTCTGTGGTAACAGAGTTGTAATGAAGTCAGTTAGCTGTAAGGCTCTGTGGTAACAGAGTTGTAATGAAGTCAGTTAGCTGTAAGGCTCTGTGGTAACAGAGTGTTGTTTACATGAGCGTGACCAGCACATAACGACACTCTGGAGGAACTCTGTGGTAACCATGGAGTTATGAATTAATTATTTCCCCTCCCCTCCTCTGTTTCGCTCTCTCCTTCTCTCCCCCTCTCCCCCATACCTTCTTCACACACAGCCTCACCTCTCGTAGGGCGTTGGTCTCCTTGTCTTTCTGTTCCAGTAGACTGTCTAGGTGGTGGATGTGCATCTCAGCCTCAGCCAGTCTCCTGGTCCTCTCATGGTCTTCCTCTGAGGCCTTGGCTGACAGACCTGGAATACACACCATAGTGATGCTTTTAAGAGTGTGTGTGTGTGTGTGTGTGTGTGTGTGTGTGTGTGTGTGTGTGTGTGTGTGTGTGTGTGTGTGTGTGTGTGTGTGTGTGTGTGTGTGTGTGTGTGTGTGTGTGTGTGTGTGTGTGTGTGTGTGTGTGTGAACCCCACCGTACCTTTGCTCTGCAGCATCTCCAGTAGTTTCTTGATAGACTGGTCTCTGGCCCCCAGGGTCTGTTTCTGACTGTCGATCCTCAACTCCATCTCCTCCAGCGTCTTCCTCAGGAGGAACAACTCTTTGGCCTGGAGGTTACATTCAATACAATTCAACCAAACAGTATTCATCTCTATGGCCTGGAGGTTACATTCAATACAATTCAACCAAACAGTATTCATCTCTATGGCCTGGAGGTTACATTCAATACAATTCAACCAAACAGTATTCATCTCTATGGCCTGGAGGTTACATTCAATACAATTCAACCAAAAAGTATTCATCTCTATGGCCTGGAGGTTACATTCAATACAATTCAACCAAAAAGTATTCATCTCTATGGCCTGGAGGTTACATTCAATACAATTCAACCAAACAGTATTCAACTCTTTGGCCTGGAGGTTACATTCAATACAATTCAACCAAACAGTATTCATCTCTATGGCCTGGAGGTTACATTCAATACATTTCAACCAAACAGTATTCATCTCTATGGCCTGGAGGTTACATTCAATACAAGTCATCCAAATGGTATTTTCCTTGGCCAAGAGGTTAGATGAAACTAAATACAACTGCATTAATCTCTTTGGCCTAGAGGAAAGTGTCACACCCTGATCTGTTTCACCGAGCTTTGTGATTGTCTCTACCCCCCTCCAGGCGTCGCCCATCTTCCCCATTATCCCCTGTGTATTTATACCTGTGCTCTCTGTTTGTCTGTTGCCAGTTTGTTTTGTTTGTCAAGTCTACCAGCGTTTTCCCCTTGCTCCTCTCTTTTTCTAGTTCCTAACTATTCCTACACATTGGGGCCGTGCATTTTCTAGTACCTGTTTTCTAGTTTCCCCAGTTTTTACCAAATATAATAATATATAATATATGCCATTTAGCAGACGCTTTTATCCAAAGCGACTTACAGTCATGTGTGCATACATTCTACGTATGGGTGGTCCGGGGATCGAACCCACTACCCTGGCGTTACAAGCGCCATGCTCTACCAACTGAGCTACCATTCTGTCTACCCTGACCCTGAGCCTGCCTGCTGTTCTGTACCTTATGGACTCTGATCTGGATTACTGACCTCTGATCTGTAATAAACTTTTGTTATTTTAACAGTGTCTGCATCTGGGTCTTCTCCTGAAACGTAACAGTAAGATTCAATTCAATTCAATTTACATGGGAGAACACAACACACCTCCTTTCAGTAAATGTCAACTCCTGAATCCAAGCTACTTCTCAGCATGTTTGTGTTATTTCTAAATGAACTTAGTTAGCCTAGAGATTAGATTCAATCAAACGTTATTTATATACAATAATTCACGCTCGATTCAATTAACTTTATTGATACCCGTAGGGGAAACATGACGTGATAGTGATATTTCTAAATGAGGTTAGTTAGTTCTATATACTTGTTGTACTGTTTTATGTCCATTAGCATTACATTCCTCAAGTTATTCAGATGTATTTGTCACACCCTGACCATAGTTTGCTTTGTATGTTTCTATGTTTTGGTTGGTCAGGGTGTGAGCTGAGTGGGCATTCTATGTTACATGTCTTGTTTGTCTATTTCTATGTCTGGCCTGATATGGTTCTCAATCAGAGGCAGGTGTTAGTCATTGTCTCTGATTGGGAACCATATTTAGGTATCCTGGGTTTCACTGTGTTTGTGGGTGATTGTTCCTGTCTCTGTGTTTGCACCATATAGGGCTGTTTTTGGTTTTCCACGTTTATTGTTTTGTAGTGTTCGTGTTTATCTTTTTGTTATTAAACATGAATCAAAGAAACCACGCTGCATTTTGGTCCGCCTCTACTTCACCTAAGGAAAACCCTTACAGAATTATTATTATGCCTTCTGACAAATGAAATAGTGTGATGCTGTATACAACATGATGCTGTATAAAGTAGTGTGAACATGATGCTGTATAAAGTAGTGTGAACATGATGCTGTATAAAGTAGTGTGAACAACATGATGCTGTATAAAGTAGTGTGAACATGATGCTGTATAAAGTAGTGTGAACATGATGCTGTATAAAGTAGTGTGAACAACATGATGCTGTATAAAGTAGTGTGAACATGATGCTGTATAAAGTAGTGTGAACATGATGCTGTATAAAGTAGTGTGAACATGATGCTGTATAAAGTAGTGTGAACATGATGCTGTATAAAGTAGTGTGAACAACATGATGCTGTATAAAGTAGTGTGAACATGATGCTGTATAAAGTAGTGTGAACATGATGCTGTATAAAGTAGTGTGAACATGATGCTGTATAAAGTAGTGTGAACATGATGCTGTATAAAGTAGTGTGAACAACATGATGCTGTATAAAGTAGTGTGAACATGATGCTGTATAAAGTAGTGTGAACATGATGCTGTATAAAGTAGTGTGAACATGATGCTGTATAAAGTAGTGTGAACAACATGATGCTGTATAAAGTAGTGTTAACATGATGCTGTATAAAGTAGTGTTAACATGATGCTGTATAAAGTAGTGTGAACATGATGCTGTATAAAGTAGTGTGAACATGATGCTGTATAAAGTAGTGTGAACATGATGCTGTATAAAGTAGTGTGAACAACATGATGCTGTATAAAGTAGTGTTAACAACATGATGCTGTATAAAGTAGTGTGAACATGATGCTGTATAAAGTAGTGTTAACAACATGATGCTGTATAAAGTAGTGTGAACAACATGATGCTGTATAAAGTAGTGTGAACATGATGCTGTATAGAGTAGTGTTAACAACATGATGCTGTATAAAGTAGTGTGAACAACATGATGCTGTATAAAGTAGTGTGAACAACATGATGCTGTATAAAGTAGTGTTAACATGATGCTGTATAAAGTAGTGTGAACAACATGATGCTGTATAAAGTAGTGTGAACATGATGCTGTATAAAGTAGTGTGAACAACATGATGCTGTATAAAGTAGTGTGAACGTGATGCTGTATAAAGTAGTGTGAACAACATGATGCTGTATAAAGTAGTGTGAACAACATGATGCTGTATAAAGTAGTGTGAACAACATGATGCTGTATAAAGTAGTGTGAACAACATGATGCTGTATAAAGTAGTGTGAACATGATGCTGTATAAAGTAGTGTGAACAACATGATGCTGTATAAAGTAGTGTGAACAACATGATGCTGTATAAAGTAGTGTGAACAACATGATGCTGTATAAAGTAGTGTGAACAACATGATGCTGTATAAAGTAGTGTGAACAACATGATGCTGTATAAAGTAGTGTGAACAACATGATGCTGTATAAAGTAGTGTGAACAACATGATGCTGTATAAAATAGTGTGAACATGATGCTGTATAAAGTAGTGTGAACATGATGCTGTATAAAGTAGTGTGAACATGATGCTGTATAAAGTAGTGTGAACAACATGATGCTGTATAGTGTGAACAACATGATGCTGTATAAAGTAGTGTGAACAACATGATGCTGTATAAAGTAGTGTGAACAACATGATGCTGTATAAAGTAGTGTGAACAACATGATGCTGTATAAAGTAGTGTGAACATGATGCTGTATAAAGTAGTGTGAACAACATGATGCTGTATAAAGTAGTGTGAACATGATGCTGTATAAAGTAGTGTGAACAACATGATGCTGTATAAAGTAGTGTGAACAACATGATGCTGTATAAAGTAGTGTTAACAACATGATGCTGTATATAGTAGTGTGGACAACATGATGCTGTATAAAGTAGTGTGAACAACATGATGCTGTATAAAGTACAGAATCCTAAATACGACTCTGATGAACTGACATGTAAATGTTCACTGTAAACCAGAGCGCCAAAGACACATTTCCATTCTGTGTAAACTTAAATGGAAAAACTTGTTTAAAAAAAATTAAAAGTGAAAATAAACCTGGGCCCTTATCCAGAAAGTATCTCTGAATAGGAGTGCTAATTAGATTATATATGAACAGATCCTAGATCAGGACTCAGCTTTCTGAAACTAGACCTCACCTGTCTCTGGTGTTCAGCTTGGAGCCTGTGGAAGTTCTCCTCAGTGGGTTCGAATGACAGAGGTTCTCCAGGTCTCCCTCCACTACAGTCCTGCTGGAACAACTGATTCAGATCTCTCTGAGTTCTCAGCTCATCCTGCAGGGCCTGCACAGTCATCTGGAGGTGCTGAGGAGAGAGAGAGAGGGGGAGAGGGGGGAGAGGAGAGAGAGAGGAGGGGAGAGAGGGGGAGGAGAGAGAGGGGGGGAGAGAGAGAGGGGAGAGAGAGAGGGGGAGAGAGGGGGAGAGAGGAGAGAGAGGGGGAAGAGACGAGAGAGAGGAAAGAGAGCAGAGAGAGAGGGGGAGAGGGTGGGGAGAGAGGGGAGAGAGCAGAGAGAGAGGGGGAGAGGGTGGGGAGAGAGGGGAGAGGGTGGGGAGAGAGGGGAGAGAGCAGAGAGAGAGGGGGGAGAGGGTGGGGAGAGAGGGGAGAGAGCAGAGAGAGAGGGTGGAGAGAGCGGGAAGAGAGATGTTCATACCGTTTATGTACCATACCACGGTTTACGATATTAACGCAATTATACACAAGGGGCGCTTTTCACTTAACAATTTAGGCAACAGGGATCTTGATCCAGGAGGGGGTTGAATATCTCTGCTGTAACCAAGAAGTTTGATCTTGACATTTAGCCACTTAGCAAGTTAGGAAATCAAATGCATGACTGGAGCCCTGATCTGCATATCATTTATTTGACACATAGTTATACTCAACTTATTTATAAGCAGTGGAGTATCACGCACATACCGTCAGTATTTAGAAATACCCCGGTATATGGTATATCACCCAAGCCTACTAGTGGGCAGTTCTTCCTGCCTTTGATATCAGTTAGTTTGTAGTTCTTCCTGCCTCAGTTACAGTTTGTAGTTCTTCCTGCCTCATTTACAGTTTGTAGTTCTTCCTGCCTCAGTTACAGTTTGTAGTTCTTCCTGCCTTTGATATCAGTTAGTTTGTAGTTCTTCCTGCCTCAGTTACAGTTTGTAGTTCTTCCTGCCTCAGTTACAGTTTGTAGTTCTTCCTGCCTTTGATATAGGTTACAGTTTGTAGTTCTTCCTGCCTCAGTTAGATCTTGTAGTTCTTCCTGCCTCAGTTACAGTTTGTAGTTCTTCCTGCCTCAGTTACAGTTTGTAGTTCTTCCTGCCTCAGTTACAGCTTGTAATTTCGCCTACTGCCTTCTCTCACTGCTTCCTTTTCCTCTCTCTCTCCATCCCTCAACCTTTTCTATTAGCATAGACGAGACCTGGTATCAAGAACAAGATGAAACCAGCCCGAAACGAGACGAAACGAGCCACCTACAGTACGATTCCCCACACGGCAGCTTCTTGTCAATGTTACTAGCTATCTGGCCGAACAGAATCACAACACATGGACTTCTGCCCCATGGAGAGCCACAGTCATGGCGTCTTTCTGTAGGCACTAACTCCGCCGTGGCTCGTTGGACAAAGGCTATGGGGAAACGAATGGTGGTTTTTTGGAGGGTTTTGAGAAAAACGTTTGGTTCACAGGCTTAGACCTTTTGTTCTACGAGATAATCTCCAAGAGATCATGTCACTTTTTGTGAATTTTGGAGCATTTATGTAATCAAAACAAGCTTCATAATTCATAAAGGTCGTGTTAACTGACTGCTATTATCTCATAGAACAAACCGTATAAGATCTCCTCAGCCTTTATAAACTCAGACCTTATTTTCAGCATTTATTCCTAAATTCCATTCTTTCCCCATTTATTTTCCACATAGGAAGGGCTGAACGAACCAGCTGGGCCTCATTGGGGCGGCAGGGTAGCCTAGTGGTAAGAGCATTGGACCAGCTGGGCCTCATTGGGGCGGCAGGGTAGCCTAGTGGTAAGAGCATTGGACCAGCAGGGCCTCATTGGGGCGGCAGGGTAGCCTAGTGGTAAGAGCGTTGGACCAGCTGGGCCTCATTGGGGCGGCAGGGTAGCCTAGTGGTAAGAGCGTTGGACCAGCTGGGCCTCATTGGGGCGGCAGGGTAGCCTAGTGGTAAGAGCATTGGACCAGTAGGGCCTCATTGGGGCGGCAGGGTAGCCTAGTGGTAAGAGCGTTGGACCAGCTGGGCCTCATTGGGGCGGCAGGGTAGCCTAGTGGTAAGAGCATTGGACCAGCTGGGCCTCATTGGGGCGGCAGGGTAGCCTAGTGGTAAGAGCGATGGACCAGCTGGGCCTCATTGGGGCGGCAGGGTAGCCCGTTAGACCAGCTGGGCCTCATTGGGGCGGCAGGGTAGCCTAGTGGTAAGAGCGTTGGACCACTCATTGGGGCGGCAGGGTAGCCTAGTGGTAAGAGCATTGGACCAGCTGGGCCTCATTGGGGCGGCAGGGTAGCCTAGTGGTAAGAGCATTGGACCAGCTGGGCCTCATTGGGGCGGCAGGGTAGCCTAGTGGTAAGAGCGTTGGACCAGCAGGGCCTCATTTACGTTTTTTGAAGGAATACAAGCTGGCGATCTCGTGTTTTTATAACGTTGTCAACTAACCCGTCTTTAGGCCAGAAAATGTGTCAAGTCACCTCCTATGCAAATGTGGGGTTCTGAAACCTTCACACTTCAAGTCCGCTCCACTGAGAGGAGAGAGACTTTGTGCCATTATAATGCATGGGATCCTACGGAGTTCACAGAGGGCTTTGTGCCATTATAAGGCATGGGATCCTACGGAGTTCACAGAGGGCTTTGTGCCATTATAATGCATGGGATCCTACGGAGTTCACAGAGGGCTTCGTGCCATTATAATGCATGGGATCCTACGGTGTCCACAGAGGGCTTCGTGCCATTATAAGGCATGGGATCCTACGGAGTTCACAGAGGGCTTCATGCCATTATAAGGCATGGGATCCTACGGAGTTCACAGAGGGCTTCGTGCCATTATAAGGCATGGGATCCTACGGAGTTCACAGAGGGCTTCGTGCCATTATAATGCATGGGATCCTACGGAGTCCACAGAGGGCTTCATGCCATTATAAGGCATGGGATCCTACGGAGTCCACAGAGGGCTTCATGCCATTATAAGGCATGGGATCCTACGGAGTCCACAGAGGGCTTCATGCCATTATAATGCATGGGATCCTACGGTGTCCACAGAGGGCTTCATGCCATTATAATGCATGGGATCCTACGGAGTCCACAGAGGGCTTCATGCCATTATAAGGCATGGGATCCTACGGAGTCCACAGAGGGCTTCGTGCCATTATAATGCATGGGATCCTACGGAGTTCACAGAGGGCTTTGTGCCATATAGGCATGGGAAGGTCCACAGAGGGCTTCATGCCATTATAATGCATGGGATCCTACGGTGTCCACAGAGGGCTTTCATGCCATTATAAGGCATGGGATCCTACGGAGTCCACAGAGGGCTTCATGCCATTATAATGCATGGGATCCTACGGAGTCCACAGAGGGCTTCATGCCATTATAAGGCATGGGATCCTACGGAGTCCACAGAGGGCTTCATGCCATTATAAGGCATGGGATCCTACGGAGTCCACAGAGGGCTTCATGCCATTATAATGCATGGGATCCTACGGTGTCCACAGAGGGCTTCATGCCATTATAATGCATGGGATCCTACGGAGTCCACAGAGGGCTTCATGCCATTATAAGGCATGGGATCCTACGGAGTCCACAGAGGGCTTCATGCCATTATAAGGCATGGGATCCTACGGAGTCCACAGAGGGCTTTGTGCCATTATAATGCATGGGATCCTACGGAGTCCACAGAGGGCTTCATGCCATTATAAGGCATGGGATCCTACGGAGTCCACAGAGGGCTTCATGCCATTATAAGGCATGGGATCCTACGGTGTCCCAGAGGGCTTTGGACACCAAAATGTTACTCGGAGCCTGTCCAGAACAGTCACCCATCTAAGAGAACATTGTCTGTTGTATTCAGATCCATAGATATATTTTTACTCAACCTTGTGTGCCTGTCTGTCTGCCTGTTTGTAGATGAGTACATGAGCATACAGGTGAGATTATAACATTTTAAAGGATTTTAATATTAACTACCTATTTGATGTCAATGGAGGTTCAACACTGGTGTTCAAAGAAATTGTAAATAAAATAGGAAATCATTTTCCTGCCATTCCATGAGTCCTTCATACATCCACGCTATCAAACGGAATGTCTAGAATTATAACAACATTCTAAATTCTAAAAGTTGACCTAAACTCTCTAAAAAACATGGCTCTGAACGGATGGAAACAGGTGACATGTACAAGGACTCAATTATTTCAATATTCAAATAATGTACCTATCTGACATCAACGGAGCTCCATAACACCGATGTTCAACATCAATCATGAACACATTTGATAAAAATGCATCTCAGCCTCAACTCTGCCTTTGACACCTGGCTGTGTTTGCTGTTCGAGTTGGAAAATGAGTCTAGGATGTTTGTCAAGGATATTAACCTGCAACCAGGATGTGATAAAACACTATGTTTAACCACTGACAGCTGTCATCTAACCCTGTTCCTCTGCACCACACCAAGACGTGATAAAACACCATGTTTAACCCCCGACAGCTGTCATCTAACCCTGTTCCTCTGCACCACACCAAGACGTGATAAAACACCATGTTTAACCCCCGACAGCTGTCATCTAACCCTGTTCCTCTGCACCACACCAAAACGTGATAAAACACCATGTTTAACCCCCGACAGCTGTCATCTAATCCCTGTACACCTGTTCAAACCCTGTTCCTCTGCACCACACCAGACAAAATGTGTGTGGATAAAGGTGACATTGTGAAATGTTGAAGGGTTTCATGGAACGGAAGTCAAAATGATTTCAATATTAAAATAATGTGCCTATCTGCCGTGAATGGTCAATGCAGCGGTGGGATGTTGTTGTGGTAATAGGAGGTCTACCATGTTAGTCAATAGGACTGTGACAACGACAGTAGTTGTTTTCCCATGGTCCTTTAAAAACCTCCTGTATATAAAATATTGTGTGCAAAATGTACGGGCTAGATATTTCAAAATGTATGGGCTAGATATTTCAAAATGTATGGGCTAGATATTTCCAAATGTATGGGCTAGATATTTCAAAATGTATGGGCTAGATATTTCAAAATGTATGGGCTAGATATTTCAAAATGTATGGGCTAGATATTTCAACATGTATGGGTTAGATATTTCAAAATGTATGGGCTAGATATTTCAACATGTACGGGTTAGATATTTCCAAATGTATGGGCTAGATATTTCAAAATGTACGGGCTAGATATTTCAACATGTATGGGCTAGATATTTCAAAATGTACGGGCTAGATATTTCAAAATGTACGGGCTAGATATTTCAACATGTATGGGCTAGATATTTCAACATGTACGGGCTAGATATTTCAAAATGTACGGGCTAGATATTTCAACATGTACAGGCTAGATATTTCAACATGCATGGGCTAGATATTTCAACATGTATGGGTTAGATATTTCAACATGCATGGGCTAGATATTTCAACATGCATGGGCTAGATATTTCAACATGTATGGGTTAGATATTTCAACATGTACGGGCTATATATTTCCAAATGTATGGGCTAGATATTTCAACATGTATCGGCTAGATATTTCAAAATGTATGGGCTAGATATTTCAACATGTATGGGCTAGATATTTCAAAATGTATGGGCTAGATATTTCAAAATGTATGGGCTAGATATTTCAAAATGTATGGGCTAGATATTTCAAAAAAATATTTCAAAATGGGCTAGATATTTCAAAATGTATGGGCTAGATATTTCAAAATGTATGGGCTAGTTATTTCAAAATGTATGGGCTAGATATTTCAAAATGTATGGGCTAGATATTTCAAAATGTATGGGCTAGATATTTCAAAAATAGATATTTCAACATGTATGGGCTAGATATTTCAAAATGTATGGGCTAGATATTTCAACTGTGTAAGGCAACTTCTGACTCAACACGTTTATGAGGCTGCTTTGACCCACGCCTCAAAGCTCTAAATCAAATCATCAATTTATATAGCCCTTCGTACATCAGCTGATATCTCAAAGTGCTGTACAGAAACCCAGCCTAAAACCCCAAACAGCAAGCAATGCAGGTGTAGAAGCACGGTGGCTAGGAAAAACTCCCTAGAAAGGCCAAAACCTAGGAAGAAACCTAGAGAGGAACCAGGCTATGTGGGGTGGCCAGTCCTCTTCTGGCTGTGCCGGGTGGAGATTATAACAGAACATGGCCTAGAGGACAGACAGCTGTTTAACGTGAGAGGCTCAGCCATGTTAGGACTGTATGC
Organism: Oncorhynchus gorbuscha; assembly: GCF_021184085.1. Taxonomy (NCBI): domain Eukaryota; kingdom Metazoa; phylum Chordata; class Actinopteri; order Salmoniformes; family Salmonidae; genus Oncorhynchus; species Oncorhynchus gorbuscha. Next base: position 36,376 of record NW_025747144.1, read on the forward strand.
CTGGCAGTCCTAACATGGTGGCGGCAGGGTAGCCTAGTGGTTAGAGTGTAGGGACGGCAGGGTAGCCTAGTGGTTAGAGTGTAGGGACGGCAGGGTAGCCTAGTGGTTAGAGTGTAGGGACGGCAGGGTAGCCTAGTGGTTAGAGTGTAGGGACGGCAGGGTAGCCTAGTGGTTAGAGTGTAGGGACGGCAGGGTAGCCTAGTGGTTAGAGTGTAGGGACAGCAGGGTAGCCTAGTGGTTAGAGTGTAGGGGCGGCAGGTAGCCTAGTGGTTAGAGTGTAGGGACGGCAGGTAGCCTAGTGGTTGGAGTGTAGGGACGGCAGGGTAGCCTAGTGGTTAGAGTGTAGGGACGGCAGGGTAGCCTAGTGGTTAGAGTGTAGAGACGGCAGGGTAGCCTAGTGGTTAGAGTGTAGGGACGGCAGGGTAGCCTAGTGGTTAGAGTGTAGGGACGGCAGGGTAGCCTAGTGGTTAGAGTGTAGGGACGGCAGGGTAGCCTTGTGGTTAGAGTGTAGGGACGGCATGGTAGCCTAGTGGTTAGAGCGTTGGACTAGTAACCGGAAGGTTGCAAGTTCAAACCCCCGAGCTGACAAGGTACAAATCTGTCGTTCTGCCCCTGAACAGGCAGTTAACCCACTGTTCCTAGGCCGTCATTGAAAATAAGAATTTGTTCTTAACTGACTTGCCTAGTTAAAATAAAATGTGTCACAATGCTGACCAGGAAACAAGCCACATACAGGGGCAACCATACCAAGGCTGCTACAGAGCTTTTACCTCCCTGGTCTGCCATAGTGTTTACAGAAAGGCCACGTCCATAGTGTTTACAGAAAGGCCACGCCCATAGTGTTTACAGAAAGGCCACGCCCACTAGAGTTAATGATTCCACCTCTTCCTTTTAAACAGAGGTGTGTGTCATTTATTTGAGCTGTGAGGTGCTGGTGAGACACATCTTTCTGTTGCCCAGCAGTGTGCAACTCCTCCTCCTCAGCTGTGGTGTTGATAGATACTAATACCACAAAGGCAATACCACATACAGGGTTCTCCCAGGGATCTTTTTTAACAAAGAGGTGCTACTGAGTACAGCGGGATGGAGGACATTTCCTGCACTCTAAAGCAAAGAAATACTCCATTCAGGTGTGGTGCCAGGCCTTAAATTATTACAAATAATGTTTTTTTAAATGACAGTGGCGCAACCAGTCCACAAGGTGGCGTAGTGCAACTCTTCCATTCTGTGAGGAGAACCCGGACATAGAAACATTATATGGACTAGTCATGGCTTCTGTTCGGTTGTCCAGGTCTCAGAGATTCTTCAAGAACTTCTCTCTGATCCTCCTGAGTGGATCCTCTCTGCTCCTGTGGGCCGCTCTCAGACGCCCGCCGGTCTCTGACAGGAGTCCTCTCCCCGCTCTGGACCTCCTGCCCCTGGACTACGCTGCCGACCTGCCGGCCTGCTCAGCCATCATCCAGGGAGACCTGCAGGGTCTGGAGAGGAAGCAGCTCAGCCTCCTGCTGAAGACCATGAAGAAACAGCAGCTGCTGTCAGAGGCCTTCTACCACAACGTGACTCAGGACTGTCAGAGGTACATCACAGAAAGATAGTTCATCAGTGTTCCTCTCAGTCAGGAGGAGAAGGAGTTCCCCATCGCCTACTCCATGGTCATACACGACAAGATTGAGATGTTTGAGCGGCTCCTGCGTGCCCTGTACACTCCTCAGAACGTGTACTGCGTCCACATCGACCAGAAGTCATCGGAGGCCTTCAGGACGGCAGTGAGGGCCATCGTGTCCTGTCTGACTAATGTGTTTGTGGCCAGTAAGTTAGAGAGTGTGGTATACGCCTCCTGGTCCAGAGTGCAGGCTGATCTGAACTGTATGGAGGATCTCCTGAAGTCACCTGTCCAGTGGAGGTACCTGATCAACACCTGTGGAACAGACTTCCCCATTAAGACCAACGCTGAGATGGTTCAGGCCCTCAAGCTGCAGAACGGTAGGAACAGCATGGAGTCAGAGACCACCGACGACTATAAATACAGCAGATGGCAGTTTCACCACAAAATCACCAGCAACGTGGTGGTCAAGACGAACGTCAGGAAGAGCCCTCCTCCAATCAGCACCCCTATGTTTTCTGGCAACGCCTACTTCCTGGTGTCCAGGGCCTTTGTCCGTCACGTGATGGAGTCTCAGGAGGTCCGGGCGCTGTTGGAGTGGGAGAAGGACACCTACAGTCCTGATGAACACCTGTGGGCCACCCTGCAGCGCATGCCCTCTGTGCCAGGATCTAACCCTCCGCACATCAAGTACCATGAATCAGACATGAACGCCATTGCGCGCATTGTGAAGTGGCGTCCCCTGGAAGGAGAGGTGAGGAACGGAGCCCCATATCCACCCTGCTCGGGTGTCTACAGGAGGTCCATTTGTGTCTACGGGGCTGGAGATCTCAGGTGGCTCCTACAACATCACCACCTCATCGCTAACAAGTTTGACCCTGAGGTGGATGATGTGGCTATCAGGTGCCTGGAGTCGTACCTGCGCTTCAAAGCTACATACCGTGTTTCACGAAGGACAGTGGAATCTGAGAGGATCTTACAAAAACTATGAAATGTTAAAAGTTGTAAATATGTTAATGTACATTTATTTTAAATATGTTTTGAAATGTTGTATATTTCTGATGGTACTGTTGTACATACAGTAACATAGGTTTTATTTCAAATATACCCTGAGTGTACAAAACATTAGGAACACCTTCCGAATATTGAGTTGCACCCCCTTACGCCCCCAGATCAGCCTCAATCCTCTGGACATGGACTCTACAAGGTGTCGAAAGTGTTCCACAGGGATGCTGGACCATGTTGACTCCAATGCTTCCCACAGTTGTGTCAGGTTGGCTGGATGTCCTTTGGGTGGTTGACCCTTCTCGATACACACAGCAAGCTGTTGAGCGTGGAAAACCCAGCAGCGTTGCAGTTCTTGGCACACTCAAACCGGTGCGCCTGGCACTTACTACCAAACTCTGTTCAAAGGCGCTTAAATCCTTCGTCTTGCCCATTTACCCTCTGAATGGCACACATATACAATCCATGTCTCAATTGTCTCAAGGCTTAACACTCCTTCTTTAACCCGTCTCCTCCCCTTCATCTACACTGACTGAAGTGGATTTAACAACTGACGTCAATATGGGATCATATCTTTCACCAGGATTCACCTGGTCAGCCTGTTCTGGAAAGAACAGGTTTTGTCAATTCAGTGTATTTGATATATTTCTGATTTGCACTGCATAGTTCTGATTGTACTGTGTAGTTCTGATTTGCACTGTATATTTCTGATTGTACTATGTAGTTCTGAATGTACTGTGTAGTTCTGATAGTACTATGTAGTTCTGATTGTACTGTGTAGTTCTGATTGTACTGTGCTGATTGTACTGTGGAGTTCTGATTGTACTGTGTAGTTCTGATGGTATTGTGTAGTTCTGATTGTACGGTGTAGTTCTGATTGTACGGTGTAGTTCTGATTGTACGGTGTAGTTCTGATTGTACTGTGTAGTTCTGATTGTACTGTGTAGCTCTGATTGTACTGTGTAGCTCTGATTGTACTGAGTAGTTCTGATTGTACTGTGAAGTTCTGATTGTACTGTGTAGTTCTGATTGTACTGTGCTGATTGTACTGTGGAGTTCTGATTGTACTGTGTAGTTCTGATTGTACTGTGTAGTTCTGATGGTATTGTGTAGTTCTGATGGTACTGTGTAGTTCTGATTGTACTGTGTAGTTCTGATTGTACTGTGTAGTTCTGAATGTACTGTGTAGTTCTGAATGTACTGTGTAGTTCTGATTGTACGGTGTAGTTCTGATTGTACGGTGTAGTTCTGATTGTACGGTGTAGTTCTGATTGTACGGTGTAGTTCTGATTGTACTGTGTAGCTCTGATTGTACTGTGTAGTTCTGATTGTACTGTGTAGTTCTGATTGTACTATGTAGTTCTGAATGTACTGTGTAGTTCTGATTGTACTATGTAGTTCTGAATGTACTGTATAGTACTGATTGTACTGTGTAGTTCTGATTGTACTGTGTAGTTCTGATTGTACTGTATAGTACTGATTGTATTGTGTAGTTCTGATTGTACTGTGTAGTTCTGATTGTACTGTATAGTTCTGATTGTACTGTGTAGTTCTGATTGGGTGTAGTTCTGATTGTACTGTATAGTACTGATTGTATTGTGTAGTTCTGATTGTACTATGTAGTTCTGATTGTACTATGTAGTTCTGAATGTACTGTGTAGTTCTGATTGTACTATGTAGTTCTGAATGTACTGTATAGTACTGATTGTACTGTGTAGTTCTGATTGTACTGTGTAGTTCTGATTGTACTGTATAGTACTGATTGTATTGTGTAGTTCTGATTGTAGTGTGTAGTTCTGATTGTACTGTGTAGTTCTGATTGTACTGTGTGGTTCTGATTGTATATTCCAGACATACATGTATTTCTTCCTGTGCTCTGTATTTATGACAGCAGCAGTACCATCTAGTGGAATGACTAGTCTAACTGAACACAGCATTTTGGTATACACAAAGTTAGTTACACCTTAACTATAAACTGGGTAGTTCGAGCCCTGAATGCTGATTGGCTGACAGCCGTGGTATATCAGACCGTATACCACAGGTATGGCAAAACAAGTATTTTTAAATATATAATAATAATATATGCCATTTAGCAGACGCTTTGGGTGGTCCCGGGGATCGAACCCACTACCCTGGCGTTACAAGCACCATGCTATACCAACTGAGCTACAGAAGGACCAGGATTTTTACTGTTCTAATTATGTTGGTAACCAGTTTATAATAGCAATAAGGCAGCTTGGGGGTTTGTGATATATGGCCAATGTACCACGTTGCGTCGTTCCCGTGGTATATTGCCCATATACCACAACCCCTCGGGCCTTATTGATTAATTAACTAATACTACAGAAGCAGTTGATCTTTCCTCAGTGTTTTAATCTTTCCTCAGTGTTTCTGTATCAGTATGGACTTTAAACGAATTCCTTTGGGGTCACTTTGACCCCAGACAGAAACACATCATTCCTCCTATAGTAATTTACAAGGTACAAATCTGACATGGTACAAATCTGTTGTTCTGCCCCTGAACAAGGCAGTTAACTCACTGTTCCTAGGCCGTCAATGAAAATAAGAATTTGTTCTTAACTGATTGGCCTAGTTAAATAAAGGTTAAATAAATAAATAAATACAAATTCTACAATGTTTATTTTGGGGTGAATAAAACATTTAATCTCTTCTTGAAATGTTCCCAGAATGTTTCACTGCATTGTGGGAACAGTGTGCTGAGAGCATTGTGGGGACACCACAAAAGATATGTTCCCAGAATGTTTCACTGCATTGTGGGAACAGTCTGCTGAGAGCATTGTGGGGACACCACAAAAGATATGTTCCCAGAATGTTTCACTGCGTTGTGGGAACAGTCTGCTGAGAGCCTTGTGGCGACACCACAAAAGATATGTTCCCAGAATGTTTCACTGCATTGTGGGAACAGTCTGCTGAGAGCATTGTGGGGACACCACAAAATATATGTTCTCAAAAAACAAAAACTGTCCAGTTGGATGATTCTGAAATGTTTATTTTACGGTGCAAAAAAACTCTAACATGATGTGACAAAGAACATTCCCAGAACACATTTCGTCTGCTCTTTGAAGGGTCCCAGAATGTTTCATTAGGTATTGGGAACATTGTGTGGACATGACACAAGATATGTTCCCAAAACACAGTTGTGTTGCTTGTTAAAATGTTTCTATTAGGTTGCAAAAAAACATTTGCAAGAACATTCCCAGAACACATTTTTGTTCTTTATACGTTCCTAAAACATTATGGGAACATTGTGGAAACATGAGAAGAGATTCCCAAAACACTAAAGCTGTTCAGTTGCGCTGCCATTCATATAATGTTTGTATCAGCGGACACAAAACATTCCTCTGATGTTGCAAGAATGTTGACAGAAGAGCGTTTCTGAGTTCTTTAAAGGTTCCCAGAACATTTAATTAGATTGTGTGAACAGTGTGGGTACATTACAAGAGACAGGTTCATACAAAGTCAGGCTGCACAGAACATTCCCTTAATGTTGTAAGAAGTTCATAGCATATGTGTTTCAGGTTAAACATTATAACATATTAACATATTAACATATTAACATATTCCATTTACAGTTTGTTCACGAAATATACATTTTACATTTTCTTGGGGTCCTCTGAACATTTCAAGAACGTTTAGAAAATATATTATATAGATGTATATATATAAGCTTTACCTAATATCACCACATCATTGTCAGCAGGCAAATGAAAGCAGGTTGGAATACGTCCCCGTGAAGTTTCTCTCCAGATTTAATTCACATTGTCTTGTAGATTGTAACGGTCTGAGTGTAGTGGGTGAGGAGTCAGGCGCAGGAAGCAGAGAGTTCAGGGGAGTGCTATTTTAATGCACTGAGAAACGCTGAACATAAGCCAACCCTCACAAAAACACAGGGCGTACTGAACGAACAAATGCCCCAAACAGGGGGGCTTAAACTGTCCAGGAAAAACCCACAAAATGGGAAAACACAAACCCATAGATGTGCACCCAAGTACACTAAACAGACGGTCACAATAATGAATCCCGCACACGGAACTCTGCGGGCCGGCTGACTAATAAAGCCTACTACTAACTACCTAACCCAAAACAGGTGCACTCAATCAACACATAAGGAGGGGAGGAAATAATCAGTAGCAGTAAAACCAAATGCATGCTTTTCAACCGATCGCTGCCTGCACCCGCATGCCCGACTAGCATCACCACCCTGGATGGTTCCGACCTTGAATATGTGGACATCTATAAGTACCTAGGTTTCTGGCTAGACTGCAAACTCTCCTTCCAGACCCATATCAAACATCACCAATCGAAAATCAAATCAAGAATCGGCTTTCTATTCCGCAACAAAGCCTCCTTCACTCACGCTGCCAAGCTTACCCTAGTAAAACTGACTATCCTATCGATCCTCGACTTCGGCGACGTCATCTACAAAATTCCAACACTACTCAGCAAACTGGATGCAGTTTATCACAGTGCCATCCGTTTTGTCACTAAAGCACCTTATACCACCCACCACTGCGACTTGTATGCTCTAGTCGGCTGGCCCTCGCTACATATTCGTCGCCAGACCCACTGGCTTCAGGTCATCTACAAGGCCATGCTAGGCAAAGCTCCGCCTTATCTCAGCTCACTGGTCACGATGGCAACACCCATCCGTAGCACGCGCTCCAGCAGGTGTATCTCACTGATCATCCCTAAAGCCAACACCTCATTTGGCCGCCTTTCGTTCCAGTACTCTGCTGACTGTGACTGGAACAAATTGCAAAAATCGCTGAAGTTGGAGACTTTTATCTCCCTCACCAACTTCAAACATCAGCTAGCTGAGCAGCTAACCGATCGCTGCAGCTGTACATAATCTATTGGTAAATAGCACACCCATTTTCACCTACCTCATCCCCACAGTTTTTATTTATTTACTTTTCTGCTCTTTTGCACACCAATATCTCTACCTGTACATGATCATTTATCACTCCAGTGTTAATCTGCAATATTGTAATTATTCGCCTACCTCCTCATGCCTTTTGCACACATTGTATATAGACTCCCCTTTTTTCTCTGTGTTATTGACTTGTTAATTGTTTACTCCGTGTGTAACTCTGTGTTGTCTGTTCACACTGCTATGCTTTATCTTGGCCAGGTCGCAGTTGCAAATGAGAACCTGTTCTCAACTAGCCTACCTGGTTAAATAAAGGTGAAATAAATAAAATAAAATAAAGATATAAAATAAACCAGGGGGGACCATATCAAACGTCTCTAATTATATCGGGTGACATTTTTTAAAGGTGAACTTTCACAGAACCAATGTTGGTTTGCTGGGAAAACGTTCCTGGTACATTATGTTAGTTATTACATAACCTGGAAACCTAATGAGAACTTCTGAACAATGTTCTGTAATAGTTGTTACCGATGTTGTTTACAACATTTTAGTGAATGTTAGGAGAATATTTCAAGTATATTTCATTTACATTTTTGATAAATACTAATATTTTGTTATCAAAAGCATTCTCTCAATGTTTTTGGGATGTTATTATCCTAATGGTAGATAAAAACCCTAACTAGAACCTAATGGAATCTTAGCTAATGTTCTGGGAATGTTCCTGGTTTGCTGGGAAAACATTATTTTATTTTGCATGCTTCGAGAAAAACCACACCGACCACCGACGCAGGCCCAAGAGGATTGTGGGTTCTCGAGTAAATCTTTCAGGCGTGTAAACTCTCGCCAGGCTGCCGGCTCAGACGGCATCCAGAGCCACGTCCTAAGAGCAGATCCTCTGGCAGGAGTGTTCACGGACATATTCAATCTCTCCCTATCCCAGTCCGCTGGCCCCACGTGTTTCACTATGCCCCCCATTGTTCCTGTGCCTAAACAAGCTGACTGAACCAAATGACGATCACCCTGTAGCTTCACCTCTGTCATCATGAAGTGCTTTAAGAGTCAAGGATCATATCAGCTCCACCTTACCCGACACAACTTGAACAGCTTCTCCACGCTGCCCACCTGGACAAGAGGAATACCTATGTGGATACCTATGTGAATACTGCTCATTGACTACAACTCAGCCTTCAACACCATAGTAAACCCTCCAAGCTCGTCACTGAGCTCAAGCCCTGGTTCTGAACTCCTCCATGTGCAACTGGATCCTGGGTTTCCTGACGGGACCGACCCCAAGTGGTAGGCAACAACACCTCTGCCACGCGGGGGCGTGGGCTCACCCCCCCTCCTGTACTCCCTGTTCATCCACGACTGGGTAACTAAATCAGTGAAGAACTCTCTATGCCAGGTATTTGATGTAAGATTGGAACTGAGCGATAAAGGTTTGCTGTCGACACGACAGTGGTAGTGATCAACAACGACGGCACAGCCTACAGGGTTAGAGGTTAGAGCCCTGGTGGAGAGGTGAAAGGTCAATAACCTCACCCGCAATGTCGACAAAACCAAGGAGCTGATTTTGGACTACAGGAGACAGAAGGAAGAGCCCACATCTCTATCGAAAGGGCTGCAGTGGGAAAGGTCAAAACCTTCCAAGTTCCTCAGCGTTCGCATCACAGAGGACCTGACATGGTCTCATCACATTGTAGTGAAGGAGGCACAAGAGCGCCTCTTCAACCTCAGTCGGCTGAAGACATTTGCAATGGCCCCTAAGACCCTCACAAACTTCTACAGATGCACCGTTGAGAGCATTCTGTCGGGTTGCATCACCGCCTGGTACGGCAACTGCATCGCCCTCGATCGCCAGCCCAACGTAACACCGGCATCGCCCTCGATCGCCAGCCCAACGTAACACCGGCATCGCCCTCGATCGCCAGCCCAACGTAACACCGGCATCGCCCTCGATCGCCAGCCCAACGTAACACCGGCATCGCCGTAATTACATACCGTATGATTTTTTACAATTTTATGGGAGAACTCAGTTGGGGTCTCAAATTACAGTCAGACAAGATGCCATTTTGAAACTCACTTGTGCATCATTAGTTTTCCTCTTTACATGTTCTACTCTATATGTCCCTCACTGACCGTCACTAAATTAGTCTATGTCACTTAAATACATCTGGGTAGTCGAGCCAGCTACCTACACTTGTAGTAATCATGGCCGAAATACCGACCGCGCACGCAGGGCAAGCCCAAGGAACCTGACCTCCAGGGGGCCCTGGCCTCCAGGGGGCCTGACCTCCAGGGGGCCCTGGCCTCGCAGTTAGCTGTAAAACTGCTAAATAAATAGTTCTGTAAAGCAAACTCATATGATTACTTTTTGCTAATAAAGTGCAGATCCCTCTGTACGTATTTAATGATAACTTTTAATCCGAGTGCTGAGTTAATGTGTATCCCTGATCATTAGGGACCTCAGCCACAGAGTGTTGATTCTGCTGCAGTCTGGCAGATGTTCCAGGAGCATCAGATCTCAGACCAACAGACTCTGAAACAGCTTCTATCACCAGACCATCAGACTGCTGAAGAGCCATTCATAGCTGCCCACCTGTACTCTGCCCTGCATCTTAGAGAGCTTTTTGCAAACATACACCCACACACTCAATCACACACACACACATAGTATCTTGCGCTTACACACACACACACACACACACACACACACACACACACACACACACACACACACACACACACACACACACACACACACACACACACACACACACACACACACACACACACACACACACACACACACAGCTGTCCCATGTATATAGAGACATTGAACACTGGTCACTTCACATTGATACATTGTGTATTATATACTGTATACTCCACAGAGCTCATTCTAGAATATCTATTGTTGTACATATCCTCTCTCTCTATGTCTCTCAGGACAACGAAGGGACAGTCTGTCATGATTCCACAGGCGACCTGGTTACTAAGCAACATCAGCCATCTGTGAGTGGCACTGAATGAATGACGTTGTCTTTCTCATACACACACAGACAAGAGCAAACACACACAACACATAACACACAGCACAGATGAGGAGCGGAAGAGGGGATGGTGTCACATTCGGAGGTGTGAGTGAAAGTCAAGACTCAAGGGAAACGTGAAAGAAGGACCTGACTACAACACTCCCTGACCCAGAGAAGACCAGGACCTGACTACAACACTCCCTGACCCAGAGAAGAACAGGACCTGACTACAACACTCCCTGACCCAGAGAAGACCAGGACCTGACTACAACACTCCCTGACCCAGAGAAGAACAGGACCTGACTACAACACTCCCTGACCCAGAGAAGAACAGGACCTGACTACAACACTCCCTGACCCAGAGAAGAACAGGACCTGACTACAACACTCCCTGACCCAGAGAAGAACAGGACCTGACTACAACACTCCCTGACCCAGAGAAGAACAGGACCTGACTACAACACTCCCTGACCCAGAGAGGAACAGGACCTGACTACAACACTCCCTGACCCAGAGAAGAACAGGACCTGACTACAACACTCCCTGACCCAGAGAAGAACAGGACCTGACTAAAACACTCCCTGACCCAGAGAGGAACAGGACCTGACTACAACACTCCCTGACCCAGAGAAGAACAGGACCTGACTACAACACTCCCTGACCCAGAGAGGAACAGGACCTGACTACAACACTCCCTGACCCAGAGAAGAACAGGACCTGACTACAACACTCCCTGACCCAGAGAAGACCAGGAGCTGACTACAACACTCCCTGACCCAGAGAGGAACAGGACCGACTACAACACTCCCTGACCCAGAGAAGAACAGGACCTGACTACAACACTCCCTGACCCAGAGAGGAACAGGACCGACTACAACACTCCCTGACCCAGAGAAGACCAGGACCTGACTACAACACTCCCTGACCCAGAGAGGAACAGGACCGACTACAACACTCCCTGACCCAGAGAGGAACAGGACCGACTACAACACTCCCTGACCCAGAGAGGAACAGGACCTGACTACAACACTCCCTGACCCAGAGAAGAACAGGACCTGACTACAACACTCCCTGACCCAGAGAAGAACAGGACCTGACTACAACACTCCCTGACCCAGAGAGGAACAGGACCGACTACAACACTCCCTGACCCAGAGAAGACCAGGACCTGACTACAACACTCCCTGACCCAGAGAGGAACAGGACCGACTACAACACTCCCTGACCCAGAGAGGAACAGGACCGACTACAACACTCCCTGACCCAGAGAGGAACAGGACCTGACTACAACACTCCCTGACCCAGAGAAGAACAGGACCTGACTACAACACTCCCTGACCCAGAGAGGAACAGGACCTGACTACAACACTCCCTGACCCAGAGAAGAACAGGACCTGACTACAACACTCCCTGACCCAGAGAAGAACAGGACCTGACTACAACACTCCCTGACCCAGAGAGGAACAGGACCGACTACAACACTCCCTGACCCAGAGAAGACCAGGACCTGACTACAACACTCCCTGACCCAGAGAGGAACAGGACCGACTACAACACTCCCTGACCCAGAGAGGAACAGGACCGACTACAACACTCCCTGACCCAGAGAGGAACAGGACCTGACTACAACACTCCCTGACCCAGAGAAGAACAGGACCTGACTACAACACTCCCTGACCCAGAGAGGAACAGGACCTGACTACAACACTCCCTGACCCAGAGAAGAACAGGACCTGACTACAACACTCCCTGACCCAGAGAAGACCAGGAGCTGACTACAACACTCCCTGACCCAGAGAGGAACAGGACCGACTACAACACTCCCTGACCCAGAGAAGAACAGGACCTGACTACAACACTCCCTGACCCAGAGAGGAACAGGACCGACTACAACACTCCCTGACCCAGAGAAGACCAGGACCTGACTACAACACTCCCTGACCCAGAGAAGACCAGGACCTGACTACAACACTCCCTGACCCAGAGAGGAACAGGACCGACTACAACACTCCCTGACCCAGAGAAGAACAGGACCTGACTACAACACTCCCTGACCCAGAGAGGAACAGGACCGACTACAACACTCCCTGACCCAGAGAGGAACAGGACCGACTACAATACTCCCTGACCCAGAGAGGAACAGGACCGACTACAACACTCCCTGACCCAGAGAGGAACAGGACCGACTACAACACTCCCTGACCCAGAGAGGAACAGGACCGACTACAACACTCCCTGACCCAGAGAAGAACAGGACCTGACTACAACACTCCCTGACCCAGAGAGGAACAGGACCGACTACAACACTCCCTGACCCAGAGAGGAACAGGACCGACTACAACACTCCCTGACCCAGAGAGGAACAGGACCTGACTACAACACTCCCTGACCCAGAGAGGAACAGGACCGACTACAACACTCCCTGACCCAGAGAAGAACAGGACCTGACTACAACACTCCCTGACCCAGAGAGGAACAGGACCGACTACAACACTCCCTGACCCAGAGAGGAACAGGACCGACTACAACACTCCCTGACCCAGAGAGGAACAGGACCGACTACAACACTCCCTGACCCAGAGAAGAACAGGACCTGACTACAACACTCCCTGACCCAGAGAGGAACAGGACCGACTACAACACTCCCTGACCCAGAGAGGAACAGGACCGACTACAACACTCCCTGACCCAGAGAAGAACAGGACCTGACTACAACACTCCCTGACCCAGAGAGGAACAGGACCGACTACAACACTCCCTGACCCAGAGAGGAACAGGACCGACTACAACACTCCCTGACCCAGAGAAGAACAGGACCTGACTACAACACTCCCTGACCCAGAGAGGAACAGGACCTGACTACAACACTCCCTGACCCAGAGAAGAACAGGATCTGACTACAACACTCCCTGACCCAGAGAGGAACAGGACCGACTACAACACTCCCTGACCCAGAGAAGACCAGGACCTGACTACAACACTCCCTGACCCAGAGAAGAACAGGACCTGACTACAACACTCCCTGACCCAGAGAGGAACAGGACCGACTACAACACTCCCTGACCCAGAGAGGAACAGGACCGACTACAACACTCCCTGACCCAGAGAGGAACAGGACCGACTACAACACTCCCTGACCCAGAGAGGAACAGGACCGACTACAACACTCCCTGACCCAGAGAAGACCAGGACCTGACTACAACACTCCCTGACCCAGAGAGGAACAGGACCGACTACAACACTCCCTGACCCAGAGAGGAACAGGACCGACTACAACACTCCCTGACCCAGAGAGGAACAGGACCGACTACAACACTCCCTGACCCAGAGAGGAACAGGACCGACTACAACACTCCCTGACCCAGAGAAGAACAGGACCTGACTACAACACTCCCTGACCCAGAGAGGAACAGGACCGACTACAACACTCCCTGACCCAGAGAGGAACAGGACCGACTACAACACTCCCTGACCCAGAGAAGAACAGGACCTGATTACAACACTCCCTGACCCAGAGAGGAACAGGACCTGACTACAACACTCCCTGACCCAGAGAAGAACAGGACCTGACTACAACACTCCCTGACCCAGAGAGGAACAGGACCGACTACAACACTCCCTGACCCAGAGAAGACCAGGACCTGACTACAACACTCCCTGACCCAGAGAAGAACAGGACCTGACTACAACACTCCCTGACCCAGAGAGGAACAGGACCGACTACAACACTCCCTGACCCAGAGAGGAACAGGACCGACTACAACACTCCCTGACCCAGAGAGGAACAGGACCGACTACAACACTCCCTGACCCAGAGAGGAACAGGACCGACTACAACACTCCCTGACCCAGAGAAGACCAGGACCTGACTACAACACTCCCTGACCCAGAGAGGAACAGGACCGACTACAACACTCCCTGACCCAGAGAGGAACAGGACCGACTACAACACTCCCTGACCCAGAGAGGAACAGGACCTGACTACAACACTCCCTGACCCAGAGAGGAACAGGACCTGACTACAACACTCCCTGACCCAGAGAGGAACAGGACCGACTACAACACTCCCTGACCCAGAGAGGAACAGGACCTGACTACAACACTCCCTGACCCAGAGAGGAACAGGACCTGACTACAACACTCCCTGACCCAGAGAGGAACAGGACCTGACTACAACACTCCCTGACCCAGAGAGGAACAGGACCGACTACAACACTCCCTGACCCAGAGAGGAACAGGACCGACTACAACACTCCCTGACCCAGAGAGGAACAGGACCTGACTACAACACTCCCTGACCCAGAGAGGAACAGGACCTGACTACAACACTCCCTGACCCAGAGAGGAACAGGACCTGACTACAACACTCCCTGACCCAGAGAAGACCAGGACCTGACTACAACACTCCCTGACCCAGAGAAGACCAGTACCTGACTACAACACTCCCTGACCCAGAGAAGACCAGGACCTGACTACAACACTCCCTGACCCAGAGAAGACCAGGACCTGACTACAACACTCCCTGACCCAGAGAGGAACAGGACCGACTACAACACTCCCTGACCCAGAGAAGACCAGGACCTGACTACAACACTCCCTGACCCAGAGAAGACCAGGACCTGACTACAACACTCCCTGACCCAGAGAAGAACAGGACCTGACTACAACACTCCCTGACCCAGAGAGGAACAGGACCGACTACAACACTCCCTGACCCAGAGAAGACCAAATCCCTGGACGACAACACTCCCTGACCCAGAGAAGACCAGGACCTGACTACAACACTCCCTGACCCAGAGAAGACCAGGACCTGACTACAACACTCCCTGACCCAGAGAAGACCAGGACCTGACTACAACACTCCCTGACCCAGAGAAAAACAGATCCATGGACTACAACACTCCCTGACCCAGAGAAGACCAAATCCCTGGACGACAACACTCCCTGACCCAGAGAAGACCAGGACCTGACTACAACACTCCCTGACCCAGAGAAGACCAGGACCTGACTACAACACTCCCTGACCCAGAGAAGACCAGGACCTGACTACAACACTCCCTGACCCAGAGAAAAACAGATCCCTGGACTACTGTTAGTGGACCAGCTGGCATCACTGTGGTGTCCTCAGGCACACACCCCCCCCCCATCACAAACTCCCAACCAGGTAATCAGCACCCCCTTCCTACACACATACTACACACACACCACAGACACAGACACACACACACCCCTACCCTTCTGCGACATCACGACTCAAGGAAAGAGAGAGTGAGGTGAGAAAAGACAGGAGGTAAAGATGCTCCAACATGAATCAGCAGTGTGGAGGAGAGGGGAGGTGGAGAAAGACGTCATGAGAGAGGAGGTGGAGTACGGAGGAAAAGTGAACAGCAAATCAAGATCGGAGGAAGAGAGAGAGAGACAGAGAGAGAGAGACAGAGAGAGACAGAGAGAGAGGAGAGAGAGAGAAGAGAGAGAAGAGAGAGAAGAGAGAGAAGAGAGAGAGAGAGAGAGAGCGAAAGAGAGCGAAAGAGAGCGAAAGAGAGCGAAAGAGAGCGAAAGAGAGCGAAAGAGAGCGAAAGAGAGCGAAAGAG
>NW_025747144.1:57500-68149 GCF_021184085.1 Oncorhynchus gorbuscha
CTTAATAGCTGGATCATGACCAGATAGATAAAAGGTCTTAATAGCAGGATCATGACCAGATAAAAGGTCTTAATAGCTGGACCGTGACCAGATAAAAGGTCTTAATAGCTGGATCGTGACCAGATAAAAGGTCTTAATAGCTGGATCATGACCAGATAAAAGGTCTTGATAGCTGGATCATGACCAGATAAAAGGTCTTAATAGCTGGATCGTGACCAGATAAAAGGTCTTAATAGCTGGATCTTGATTAGATAAAAGGTCTTAATAAAAACAAACAGACTCATGAATGTGCTTTAATTTTTGTGGAATTTACCACCTCAGTGAATGTAGCTATAACGGGCCTCCTCAGCTGTCCTGAGGTGACTTACAGACAATAGGTCCTTCTGTAGCTCAGTTGGTAGAGCATGGCGCTTGTAACGCCAGGGTAGTGGGTTCGATCCCCGGGACCACCCATACGTAGAATGTATGCACACATGACTGTAAGTCGCTTTGGATAAAAGCGTCTGCTAAATGGCATATATTACAATGGGAAGTATGAGGCACAGTATGAGGCTACAACACAGTTCAACTCTTTATCCGTTATGAAATAGTTATGAGTCAGACTAGAAGAGATGCTCGGAGTCTGACTGGGAACACAGTAGAGAGCTGAATGGAGAGAATACAGTAGAGAGCTGAATGGAGAGAATACAACTGTCACCATCTCTCCCTCCCTTTCTCTCCCTCCAACTGTCACCATCTCTCCCTCCCTTTCCCTCCTTCCAACTGTCACCATCTCTCCCTCCAACTGTCACCATCTCTCCCTCCAACTGTCACCATCTCTCCCTCCCTTTCCCTCCTTCCAACTGTCACCATCTCTCCTTCCAACTGTCACCATCTCTCCCTCCAACTGTCACCATCTCTCCCTCCCTTCTCCTTCCCTCCCTTCTCCTTCCCTCCAACTGTCACCATCTCTCCCTCCCTTCTCCTTCCCTCCAACTGTCACCATCTCTCCCTCCCTTTCCCTCCTTCCAACTGTCACCATCTCTCCCTCCCTTTCCCTCCTTCCAACTGTCACCATCTCTCCCTCCCTTTCTCTCCTTCCAACTGTCACCATCTCTCCCTCCAACTGTCACCATTTCTCTCTCTCTTTCCAACTGTCACCATCTCTCCCTCCCTTCTCCTTCCAACTGTCACCATCTCTCCCTCCAACTGTCACCATCTCTCCCTCCAACTGTCACCATCTCTGTCACCATCTCTCCCTCCATCTGTCACCATCTCTCCCTCCATCTGTCACCATCTCTCCCTCCAACTGTCACCATCTCGCTCTCCCTTTCCCTCCAACTGTCACCATCTCTCTCTCCCTTTCTCTCCTTCCAACTGTCACCATCTCTCCCTCCCTTCTCCTTCCCTCCAACTGTCACCATCTCTCCCTCCCTTTCTCTCCCTCCAACTGTCACCATCTCTCCCTCCCTTTCTCTCCTTCCAACTGTCACCATCTCTCCCTCCCTTCTCCTTCCAACTGTCACCATCTCTCCCTCCAACTGTCACCATCTCTCCCTCCCTTTCTCTCCTTCCAACTGTCACCATCTCTCCCTCCCTTCTCCTTCCCTCCAACTGTCACCATCTCTCCCTCCAACTGTCACCATCTCTCCCTCCCTTTCCCTCCTTCCAACTGTCACCATCTCTCCCTCCCTTTCCCTCCTTCCAACTGTCACCATCTCTCCCTCCCTTCTCCTTCCAACTGTCACCATCTCTCCCTCCAACTGTCACCATCTCTCCCTCCAACTGTCACCATCTCTCCCTCCATCTGTCACCATCTCTCCCTCCCTTTCTCTCCTTCCAACTGTCACCATCTCTCCCTCCCTTTCTCTCCCTCCAACTGTCACCATTTCTCCCTCCCTTTCTCTCCTTCCAACTGTCACCATCTCTCCCTCCCTTCTCCTTCCAACTGTCACCATCTCTCCCTCCAACTGTCACCATCTCTCCCTCCAACTGTCACCATCTCTCCCTCCAACTGTCACCATCTCTCCCTCCATCTGTCACCATCTCTCTCTCCCTTTCCCTCCAACTATCACCATCTCTCTCTCCCTTTCTCTCCTTCCAACTGTCACCATCTCGCCCTCCCTTCTCCTTCCCTCCAACTGTCACCATCTCTCTCTCCCTTTCCCTCCAACTATCACCATCTCTCCCTCCCTTTCTCTCCTTCCAACTGTCACCATCTCGCCCTCCCTTCTCCTTCCCTCCAACTGTCACCATCTCTCCCTCCCTTTCTCTCCCTCCAACTGTCACCATCTCTCCCTCCCTTTCTCTCCTTCCAACTGTCACCATCTCTCCCTCCCTTTCTCTCCTTCCAACTGTCACCATCTCTCCCTCCCTTTCCCTCCCTCCAACTGTCACCATCTCGCCCTCCCTTCTCCTTCCCTCCAACTGTCACCATCTCTCCCTCCCTTTCTCTCCCTCCAACTGTCACCATCTCTCCCTCCCTTTCTCTCCTTCCAACTGTCACCATCTCTCCCTCCCTTCTCCTTCCCTCCAACTGTCACCATCTCTCCCTCCCTTCTCCTTCCCTCCAACTGTCACCATCTCTCTCTCCCTTTCCCTCCAACTGTCACCATCTCTCCCTCCCTTTCTCTCCTTCCAACTGTCACCATCTCTCCCTCCCTTTCTCTCCTTCCAACTGTCACCATCTCTCCCTCCCTTCTCCTTCCCTCCAACTGTCACCATCTCTCCCTCCCTTTCTCTCCTTCCAACTGTCACCATCTCTCCCTCCCTTTCTCTCCTTCCAACTGTCACCATCTCTCCCTCCCTTTCTCTCCCTCCAACTGTCACCATCTCTCCCTCCCTTTCTCTCCTTCCAACTGTCACCATCTCTCCCTCCCTTTCTCTCCTTCCAACTGTCACCATCTCTCCTTCCAACTGTCACCATCTCTCCCTCCCTTCTCCTTCCCTCCAACTGTCACCATCTCTCCCTCCCTTTCTCTCCCTCAACTGTCACCATCTCTCCTCCCTTCTCCTTCCCTCCAACTGTCACCATCTCTCCCTCCCTTCTCCTTCCCTCCAACTGTCACCATCTCTCCCTCCCTTCTCCTTCCCTCCAACTGTCACCATCTCTCCCTCCCTTCTCCTTCCCTCCAACTGTCACCATCTCTCCCTCCCTTTCTCTCCCTCCAACTGTCACCATCTCTCCCTCCCTTCTCCTTCCCTCCAACTGTCACCATCTCTCCCTCCCTTCTCCTTCCCTCCAACTGTCACCATCTCTCCCTCCCTTCTCCTTCCCTCCAACTGTCACCATCTCTCCCTCCCTTCTCCTTCCCTCCAACTGTCACCATCTCTCCCTCCCTTTCTCTCCCTCCAACTGTCACCATCTCTCCCTCCCTTCTCCTTCCCTCCAACTGTCACCATCTCTCCCTCCCTTCTCCTTCCCTCCAACTGTCACCATCTCTCCCTCCCTTCTCCTTCCCTCCAACTGTCACCATCTCTCCCTCCCTTCTCCTTCCCTCCAACTGTCACCATCTCTCCCTCCCTTTCTCTCCTTCCAACTGTCACCATCTCTCCCTCCCTTTCTCTCCTTCCAACTGTCACCATCTCTCCCTCCCTTTCTCTCCTTCCAACTGTCACCATCTCTCCCTCCCTTCTCCTTCCCTCCAACTGTCACCATCTCTCCCTCCCTTCTCCTTCCCTCCAACTGTCACCATCTCTCCCTCCCTTTCTCTCCTTCCAACTGTCACCATCTCTCCCTCCCTTTCTCTCCTTCCAACTGTCACCATCTCTCCCTCCCTTTCTCTCCTTCCAACTGTCACCATCTCTCCCTCCCTTTCCCTCCTTCCAACTGTCACCATCTCTCCCTCCAACTGTCACCATCTCTCCCTCCAACTGTCACCATCTCTCCCTCCCTTTCTCTCCCTCCAACTGTCACCATCTCTCCCTCCCTTTCCCTCCTTCCAACTGTCACCATCTCTCCCTCCAACTGTCACCATCTCTCCCTCCCTTTCCCTCCTTCCAACTGTCACCATCTCTCCCTCCCTTTCTCTCCCTCCAACTGTCACCATCTCTCCCTCCCTTTCTCTCCCTCCAACTGTCACCATCTCTCCCTCCAACTGTCACCATCTCTCCCTCCCTTTCTCTCCCTCCAACTGTCACCATCTCTCCCTCCAACTGTCACCATCTCTCCCTCCCTTTCTCTCCCTCCAACTGTCACCATCTCTCCCTCCAACTGTCACCATCTCTCCCTTCCTTCTCCTTCCCTCCAACTGTCACCATCTCTCCCTCCAACTGTCACCATCTCTCCCTCCCTTCTCCTTCCCTCCAACTGTCACCATCTCTCCCTCCCTTTCCCTCCCTCCAACTGTCACCATCTCTCCCTCCAACTGTCACCATCTCTCCCTCCCTTTCTCTCCCTCCAACTGTCACCATCTCTCCCTCCCTTTCCCTCCCTCCAACTGTCACCATCTCTCCCTCCCTTCTCCTTCCCTCCAACTGTCACCATCTCTCTCTCTCCTCCCTGCCATGCTGACTCATTGAGCTGCAGGACTCCCCCGGTTGCCTGCTGTCTCACTGGCAGTGCAACACACACACACACACACACACACACACACACACACACACACACGGTCATATGCCACACGGTCATACACACACAGCCTGAAATGTGTTGACATTTCAGAGAACACACAGAGAGATACAGAGAGAGATAGAGAGAGAGAGAGAGACAGAGAGAGAGAGAGGGAGATAAAGAGAGACAGAGACAGAGACAGAGAGAGAGAGAGAGAGAGAGAGAGAGAGAGAGAGAGAGAGAGAGAGAGAGAGAGAGAGACAGAGAGAACCAGAGAGAGAGAACCTGGATCTCTGTGCCTTTTATTCTATTTTTGAATTACCGCTCTATGACTGTAATATCGTGTTATTACATTACCTCTCTATGACTGTAATATCATGTTGTTACATTACCTCTCTATGACTGTCATATCATGTTGTTACATTACCTCTCTATGACTGTCATATCACGTTGTTACATTACCTCTCTATGACTGTCATATCATGTTGTTACATTACCTCTCTATGACTGTAATATCATGTTGTTACATTACCTCTCTATGACTGTAATATCATGTTGTTACATTACCTCTCTATGACTGTAATATCATGTTGTTACATTACCTCTCTATGACTGTAATATCATGTTGTTACATTACCTCTCTATGACTGTCATATCATGTTGTTACATTACCTCTCTATGACTGTAATATCATGTTGTTACATTACCTCTATGACTGTCATATCATGTTGTTACATTACCTCTCTATGACTGTAATATCATGTTGTTACATTACCTCTCTATGACTGTCATATCATGTTGTTACATTACCTCTCTATGACTGTAATATCATGTTGTTACATTACCTCTATGACTGTCATATCATGTTGTTACATTACCTCTCTATGACTGTAATATCATGTTGTTACATTACCTCTCTATGACTGTAATATCATGTTGTTACATTACCTCTATGACTGTAATATCATGTTGTTACATTACCTCTCTATGACTGTAATATCATGTTGTTACATTACCTCTCTATGACTGTAATATCATGTTGTTACACTACCTCTCTATGACTATAATATCATGTTGTTACATTACCTCTCTATGACTGTAATATCATGTTGTTACATTACCTCTCTATGACTGTAATATCATGTTGTTACATTACCTCTCTATGACTGTAATATCATGTTGTTACATTACCTCTCTATGACTGTAATATCATGTTGTTACATTACCTCTCTATGACTGTAATATCATGTTGTTACATTACCTCTCTATGACTGTAATATCATGTTGTTACATTACCTCTCTATGACTGTAATATCATGTTGTTACATTACCTCTCTATGACTGTAATATCATGTTGTTACATTACATGTGAATCTGATCAGCTTTGTAATGAAGGGTTTCTAGCCACAGCCAGACTGCTGTGTAGTGTGTAGTGTGTACTGTGTAGTGTGTACTGTGTACTGTGTACTGTGTACTGTGTACTGTGTACTGTGTACTATATAGTGTGTAGTGTGTAGTGTGTAGTGTGTAGTGTGTACTGTGTACTGTGTACTGTGTAGTGTGTAGTGTGTAGTGTGTACTATGTAGTGTGTAGTGTGTACTATATAGTGTGTAGTGTGTACTATATAGTGTGTAGTGTGTACTATATAGTGTGTAGTGTGTACTATATAGTGTGTAGTGTGTACTATATAGTGTGGACTGTGTACTCTATATTGGCATGTTGCTGCTCTCAGGAACAGAGGTCTTGTGTAGCAGATGAGAAAGGACAGAAGGGACTGCAGTTAAACACTGAGTTCTCTATGTGCCATAGAGAAAGACACCTCTGGGCTCCATTTAAATGACAGGGATTGATCCGGGCTGTAGTGTAGTAGTCTGCCGGTCCAGTAGCAGGATATTCCCCCTGGATTACACCACCACCTAATCTGTCCCTCAGACAACAGCACATAGCAGACACTAACAATCAGAAGGCTAATGAGCCATGGGAGGGGATTAGGCCTGGATGCTGTTGGCCTGACCTGCATCCTGTTTGTTACAAACTGAGATGTTAACAATCCTATCTACTATACAAGTCTTAATAATGAAACCACCACAGATAATTCCAGTTGTTAAACCTATTCTAATTATTCAAAAGGATATAGGGGCGGCAGGGCAGCAGGGTAGCCTAGTGGGGCGGCAGGGTAGCCTAGTGGGGTGGCAGGGCAGCAGGGTAGCCTAGTGGGGCGGCAGGGTAGCCTAGTGGGGTGGCAGGGTAGCCTAGTGGGGCGGCAGGGTAGCCTAGTGGGGCGGCAGGGTAGCCTAGTGGGGTGGCAGGGTAGCCTAGTGGGGCGGCAGGGTAGCCTAGTGGGGTGGCAGGGTAGCCTAGTGGGGTGGCAGGGTAGCCTAGTGGGGCGGCAGGGCGGCAGGGTAGCCTAGTGGGGCGTCAGGATAGCCTAGTGGGGCGTCAGGATAGCCTAGTGGGGTGGCAGGGTAGCCTAGTGGGGCGGCAGGGTAGTCTAGTGGGGCGGCAGGGTAGTCTAGTGGGGCAGCAGGGTAGCCTAGTGGGGCGGCAGGGTAGCCTAGTGGGGCGGCAGGGTAGCCTAGTGGGGCGGCAGGGCGGCAGTTTAGCCTAGTGGGGTAGCAGGGTAGCAGGGTAGCCTAGTGGGGCAGCAGGGTAGACAAGTGGTTAGAGAGTTGGACTAGTAACCGGAAGGTTGCAAGTTCAAACCCCCGAGCTGACAAGGTACAAATCTGTCGTTCTGCCCCTGAACAGGCAGTTAACCCACTGTTCCTTGGCCGTCATTGAAAATAAGAATTTGTTCTTAAACTGACTTGCCTAGTTAAATAAAGATAAAAATTAAAAATAGCAGAAAGGTGTGTTTGATCCACATGGGAAGCAACAGTCTGAGTCAACTTTATTGTGATCTTTCTGCTCAGTAGTAATATATCTCAGTGCTTGTGCCTATTCTGCCCAGAGTCTATGTACTGGCAGCTTTACATGTACACTTCCTGTCTACAATTCAGCACTGCTGGAGGCAGGACCCTGAGCATGGCCAGCCACTCACAGGTCTTCCAGCTATGTGTGACAGCAAAGAGCAGCCAGCCAAAAGATGTGACCTTCTCAGGCAGACAGGTAGTTCGTTATACAGATACAGAAAGTAGGAATACAAGCAGGAAGCTAAACACAATGGCATATATTATTATATTATTATATTATACAATAGACATTAGTTGCAGTGAGTTGATGCATGGAAGCCAGGTTGGGAGCCGGGGCGGAAGCCGGGGTGGAAGCCAGGGTGGAAGCTAAGGTTAATAGATATTAGTTGCAGTGAGTTTGATGCATGGAAGCCAGGGTGGAAGCCGGGTGGAAGCCAGGGTGGAAGCCGGGTGGAAGCCAGGGTGGAAGCCGGGTGGAAGCCGGGTGGAAGCCAGGTTGGGAGCCGGGGTGGAAGCCAGGGTGGAAGCTAAGGTTAATAGATATTAGTTGAAGTGAGTTTGATGCATGGAAGCCAGGGTGGAAGCCAGGGTGGAAGCCAGGGTGGAAGCCAGGGTGGAAGCCAGGGTGGAAGCCAGGGTGGAAGCCAGGGTAGAAGCCAGGGTGGAAGCTAAGGTTAATAGATATTAGTTGCAGTGAGTTTGATGCATGGAAGCCAGGGTGGAAGCCAGGGTGGAAGCCAGGGTGGAAGCCAGGGTTAAGGTTCACTGTGTCACCGCTCTGTCAACAGTCTGAGGAAGGGAGGACAGACAAAATGACTCTCCTCTCTCAGCATGTGTTCTGAATCTCAGTCTAAATAACCACTGCACAGGAAACACACACACGTGGCCCTCTGCTCATTCTCCTACATACACACACATGAACGCAGTGACACAATGCACACACACACACAGTCCCCTCTGGGCAGCATAGGCTCTTGCCAGATCAATCATCCCCCACATGGAATGTGTTCAGGAGGAATGTCAGACCACAGACGAGTAACAGAAAGGAAGATAGAAGAGGCTGAAATAGTTTTCATAAAGAGAGAATCCACCGGGAAAGTAATCTGGGTGCACACACACACACACACACACACACACACACACACACACACACACACACACACACACACACACACACACACACACACACACACACACTGGCCTCATGGTAAGAGGAGAGACCAAATTAGACTTCAGGATGATAGAGGATTTTTGCATATGTGACCTCTGACCCCTAATGCACTTCCTCATTCCAGAGGGCCCACAAATGATAGACAGAGAGACACACACACAGGAACAGATACACACACGCAGACACAGATACACACATACAAACACAGAGGCCACACACAAACACAGAGGCCACACACAAACACAGAGGCCACACACACAGACAGTGGTAGGGTAGTGGTCACAGGGAAATTAGGCAGGCGTGATGGGGACTTAGGATATCAGAGTTTATGAAGCCAAAGCATTGGCCTACTATGAAATACACAGACCCACACACACACACCACATGAGAAATGCAACGATTACACACATGAACACACACACAAACCCTCCCTGCTCACACACACACACAGTTCACATTCCTCTGCCTAAGTGGGGTGAACTGGGTATACCTTAGACCTGGGAGAGACCAACCTTCCTCCTGCAGAGCTACTGGGGGTGCAGGCATTTGCTCCAGCCCTACTACAAACCCAGCTCTAGCTAGCACTACAGAGAAGTGCTGAGACAGGCAGGCAGGCAGGCAGGCAGGCAGGCAGGCAGGCAGGCAGGCAGGCAGGCAGGCAGGCAGGCAGACAGACAGACAGACAGACAGACAGACAGACAGACAGACAGACAGACAGACAGACAGACAGACAGACAGACAGACAGACAGACAGACAGACAGACAGACAGACTTGAGACAGACAGACTTGAGACAGACAGACTTGAGACAGACAGACTTGAGACAGACAGACTTGAGACAGACAGACTTGAGACAGACAGACTTGAGACAGACAGACAGAGAGAGAGAGACTTGAGAGAGAAGGACAGACAGAGAAAGACTTGAGAAAGGACAGAGAGAGAGACTTGAGAGAGAGGGACAGACAGACAGAGAAAGAGAGACAGGAGTGTTATTGTTGTGAGTCTTCCCTCTGTTCTTTAGACAGACAGACAGACAGACTCACTCTACTTGCTTTACTCTGCTAGGTTTTACATAACCATCACATTATACAACTAGACTCAATGACATAACAGAATAAGATGAGTTTTAATAGAGGAAGAACCTTGTTGGGTCAAAGAGAGAGGCTGTTTTCATGCTTCTGTATCAATGCTAGAGACAGACTTCCTCACTGAGTGTGTAACGCCTGAACACAAGGTCAAAGGTTATCTGAGAGGAACTGTATGGGAAGCATTCTTCACCCTCCTCCTCAATCTCTCCTCCTCCATCTCTCTATCCATCCATCTCTCCTCCATCTCTCTATCCATAAATCTCTCCTCATCCATCTCTCCTCATCAATCTCTCCTCCTCAATCTCTCCTCATCAATTTCTCCTCCTCAATCTCTCCTCCTCAATCTCTCCTCCTCAATCTCTCCTCCTCAATCTCTCCTCCTCAATCTCTCCTCCTCAATCTCTCCTCCTCAATCTCTCCTCCTCAATCTCTCCTCCTCAATCTCTCCTCCTCAATCTCTCCTCCTCAATCTCTCCTCCTCAATCTCTCCTCCTCAATCTCTCCTCCTCAATCTCTCCTCCTCAATCTCTCCTCCTCAATCTCTCTATCCATCCATCCATCTCTTCCTTCTCCATCTCTCTATCCATCCATCTCTTCCTCCTCCATCTCTCTATCCATCCATCTCTTCCTCCTCCATCTCTCTATCCATCCATCTCTTCCTCCTCCATCTCTCTATCCATCCATCTCTCCTCCTCCATCTCTCTATCCATCCATCTCTTCCTCCTCCATCCTCTCTATCCATCCATCTCTTCCTTCTCCATCTCTCCTCCTCCATCTCTCTATCCATCCATCTCTTCCTCCTCCATCTCTCCTCCTCCATCTCTCTATCCATCCATCTCTTCCTCCTCCATCTCTCTCCATCCATCCTCTCCTCCTCCATCTCTCCTCCTCCATCTCCTCCTCCATCTCTCTATCCATCTCTTCCTCCTCCATCTCTCTATCCATCC
>NW_025747145.1:0-47500 GCF_021184085.1 Oncorhynchus gorbuscha
TCATCATGGGTTAACTGATATAGATCATCATGGGGTTAACTGATGTGTAGATCATCATGGGTTAACTGATATAGATCATCATGGGTTATATAGATCATCATAGGTTATATAGATCATCATGGGTTAACTGATATAGATCATCATGGGTTAACTGATATAGATCATCATGGGTTAACTGATATAGATCATCATGGGTTAACTGATGTAGATCATCATGGGTTGCTAAAATAGATCATCATGGGTTAACTGATGTAGATCATCATGGGTTAACTGATGTAGATCATCATAAGGTTATATAGATCATCATGGGTTAACTGATATAGATCATCATGGGTTAACTGATATAGATCATCATGGGTTAGATCATCATGGGTTATATAGATCATCATGGGTTGGATCATCATGGGTTAACTGATATAGATCATCATGGGTTATATAGATCATCATGGGTTAACTGATATAGATCATCATGGGTTAACTGATATAGATCATCATGGGTTATATAGATCATCACGGGTTAACTGATATAGATCATCACGGGTTAACTGATATAGATCATCACAGGTTAACTGATATAGATCATCATGGGTTAACTGATATAGATCATCATGGGTTAACTGATGTAGATCATCATGGGTTAACTGATGTAGATCATCATGGGTTAACTGATATAGATCATCATGGGTTAACTGATATAGATCATCATGGGTTAACTGATATAGATCATCATGGGTTATATAGATCATCATGGGTTAACTGATATAGATCATCATGGGTTAGCTGATATAGATCATCATGGGTTATATAGATCATCATGGGTTAACTGATATAGATCATCATGGGTTATATAGATCATCATGGGTTAGCTGATATAGATCATCATGGGTTAACTGATATAGATCATCATGGGTTAACTGATATAGATCATCATGGGTTAACTGATATAGATCATCATGGGTTATATAGATCATCATGGGTTATATAGATCATCATGGGTTAACTGATATAGATCATCATGGGTTAACTGATATAGATCATCATGGGTTAACTGATATAGATCATCATGGGTTAACTGATATAGATCATCATGGGTTATATAGATCATCATGGGTTATATAGATCATCATGGGTTATATAGATCATCATGGGTTAACTGATATAGATCATCATGGGTTATATAGATCATCATGGGTTATATAGATCATCATGGGTTAACTGATATAGATCATCATGGGTTATATAGATCATCATGGGTTAACTGATATAGATCATCATGGGTTATATAGATCATCATGGGTTATATAGATCATCATAACTGATATAGATCATCATGGGTTATATAGATCATCATGGGTTATATAGATCATCATGGGTTAACTGATATAGATCATCATGGTTAGCTAATATAGATCATCTGGGTTATATAGATCATCATGGGTTAACTGATATAGATCATCATGGGTTATATAGATCATCATGGGTTAACTGATATAGATCATCATGGGTTAGCTGATATAGATCATCATGGGTTATATAGATCATCATGGGTTAACTGATATAGATCATCATGGGTTATATAGATCATGATATAGATCATCATGGGTTAGCTGATATAGATCATCGTGGGTTATATAGATCATCATGGGTTATATAGATCATCATGGGTTATATAGATCATCACGGGTTAACTGATATAGATCATCATGGGTTAACTGATATAGATCATCATGGGTTAACTGATATAGATCATCATGGGTTATATAGATCATCATGGGTTATATAGATCATCATGGGTTATATAGATCATCATGGGTTAACTGATATAGATCATCATGGGTTAACTGATATAGATCATCATGGGTTAACTGATATAGATCATCATGGGTTAACTGATATAGATCATCATGGGTTATATAGATCATCATGGGTTAACTGATATAGATCATCATGGGTTAACTGATATAGATCATCATGGGTTAGCTGATATAGATCATCATGGGTTAACTGATATAGATCATCATGGGTTAGCTGATATAGATCATCATGGGTTAACTGATATAGATCATCATGGGTTAACTGATATAGATCATCATGGGGTTCATCATGGGTTATATAGATCATCATG
This sequence comes from Oncorhynchus gorbuscha, assembly GCF_021184085.1. Classification (NCBI taxonomy): domain Eukaryota; kingdom Metazoa; phylum Chordata; class Actinopteri; order Salmoniformes; family Salmonidae; genus Oncorhynchus; species Oncorhynchus gorbuscha. The sequence goes on from NW_025747145.1 coordinate 2,126, forward strand.
GGTTAGCTGATATAGATCATCATGGGTTAACTGATATAGATCATCATGGGTTTGATATAGATCATCATGGGTTAACTGATATAGATCATCATGGGTTAACTGATATAGATCATCATGAGTTATATAGATCATCATGGGTTAACTGATATAGATCATCATGGGTTATATAGATCATCTTGGGTTAACTGATATAGATCATCATGGGTTAACTGATATAGATCATCATGGGTTAACTGATATAGATCATCATGGGTTATATAGATCATCACGGGTTAACTGATATAGATCATCACGGGTTAACTGATATAGATCATCATGGGTTATATAGATCATCATGGGTTAACTGATATAGATCATCATGGGTTAACTGATATAGATCATCATGGGTTAACTGATATAGATCATCATGGGTTAACTGATATAGATCATCATGGGTTATATAGATCATCATGGGTTATATAGATCATCATGGGTTATATAGATCATCATGGGTTAACTGATATAGATCATCATGGGTTAACTGATATAGATCATCGTGGGTTATATAGATCATCATGGGTTAACTGATATAGATCATCATGGGTTATATAGATCATCATGGGTTAGCTGATATAGATCATCATGGGTTAACTGATATAGATCATCATGGGTTATATAGATCATCATGGGTTATATAGATCATCATGGGTTAACTGATATAGATCATCATGGGTTAGCTGATATAGATCATCATGGGTTATATAGATCATCACGGGTTAACTGATATAGATCATCATGGGTTAACTGATATAGATCATCATGGGTTAACTGATATAGATCATCATGGGTTAGCTGATATAGATCATCATGGGTTAACTGATATAGATCATCATGGGTTAACTGATATAGATCATCATGGGTTAACTGATATAGATCATCATGGGTTAACTGATATAGATCATCATGGGTTATATAGATCATCATGGGTTAGCTGATATAGATCATCATGGGTTAACTGATATAGATCATCATGGGTTATATAGATCATCATGGGTTAACTGATATAGATCATCATGGGTTAACTGATATAGATCATCATGGGTTAACTGATATAGATCATCATGGGTTAACTGATATAGATCATCATGGGTTAACTGATATAGATCATCATGGGTTAGCTAAAATAGATCATCATGGGTTAGCTAATATAGATCATCACGGGTTAACTGATATAGATCATCACGGGTTAACTGATATAGATCATCATGGGTTAGCTAAAATAGATCATCATGGGTTAGCTGATATACACCTGAACACGGGAGCTTGACCTCTGAGATATGTCTCTCTGTCTGTACTCTGCCTTGACAAATAGCTGAAAGGGTTAGAGATGTTTAGAGTTGGCGGCAGGTTATTTTTTGGTAGTGATTCTAACCACCTGTCTCCCTGGCAGACCTGAACAGAACCTTTCCTGACAACATTCAGTTCCGCAAGACGTCCAACCCATGTCTCCAGAAAACCCTGTACAACGTACTGCTAGCGTACGGACACCACAACCCAGCTGTGGGCTACTGTCAAGTACGTTTACCCTGTTACACCTGGCGGTTCTTTGTTTGCATCCCAAATGACCCCTATATAATGCACTACTTTAGACCAGGGCCCTATTCCCTATATAATGCACTACTTTAGACCAGGGCCCTATTCCCTATATAATGCACTACTTTAGACCAGGGCCCTATCCCCTATATAATGCACTACTTTAGACCAGGGCCCTATTCCCTATATAATGCACTACTTTAGACCAGGGCCCTATCCCCTATATAATGCACTACTTTAGACCAGGGCCCTATTCCCTATATAATGCACTACTTTAGACCAGGGCCCTATTCCCTATATAATGCACTACTTTAGACCAGGGCCCTATTCCCTATATAATGCACTACTTTAGACCAGGGCCATATTCCCTATATAATGCACTACTTTAGACCAGGGTCCTATTCCTATATAATGCACTACTTTAGACCAGGGCCGTATCCCCTATATAATGCACTACTTTAGACCAGGGCCCTATCCCCTATATAATGCACTACTTTAGGCCAGGGCTCTATTCCCTATATAATGCACTACTTTAGACCAGGGCCCTATCCCTATATAATGCACTACTTTAGACCAGGGCCCTATTCCCTATATAATGCACTACTTTAGACCAGGGCCGTATCCCTATATAATGCACTACTTTAGACCAGGGCTCTATTCCCTATATAATGCACTACTTTAGACCAGGGCCCTATTCCCTATATAATGCACTACTTTAGACCAGGGCCCTATTCCCTATATAATGCACTACTTTAGACCAGGGCCCTATTCCCTATATAATGCACTACTTTAGACCAGGGCCCTATCCCCTATATAATGCACTACTTTAGACCAGGGCTCTATTCCCTATATAATGCACTACTTTAGACCAGGGCCCTATCCCTATATAATACACTACTTTAGATCAGGGCCCTATCCCCTATATAATGCACTACTTTAGACCAGGGCCCTATCCCTATATAATGCACTACTTTAGACCAGGGCCCTATTCCCTATATAATGCACTACTTTAGACCAGAGTCCACAGGCAGCCTCAGATTCCACTTTACAGGCTCAGTCACCTTTTACAACTTTACTACAGTGGTCCTCAACTCCAGTCCTCTACTACAGTGGTCCTCAACTCCAGTCCTCTACTACAGGGGTTCCCAACTCCAGTCCTCTACTACAGTGGTCCTCAACTCCAGTCCTCTACTACAGTGGTCCTCAACTCCAGTCCTCTACTACAGTGGTTCCCAACTCCAGTCCTCTACTACAGTGGTCCTCAACTCCAGTCCTCTACTACAGTGGTCCTCAACTCCAGTCCTCTACTACAGTGGTCCTCAACTCCAGTCCTCTACTACAGTGGTCCTCAACTCCAGTCCTCTACTACAGTGGTCCTCAACTCCAGTCCTCTACTACAGTGGTCCTCAACTCCAGTCCTCTACTACAGTGGTTCCCAACTCCAGTCCTCCAGTCCTCTACTACAGTGGTTCCCACCTCCAGTCCTCTACTACAGTGGTCCTCAACTCCAGTCCTCTACTACAGTGGTTCCCAACTCTAGTCCTCCAGTCCTCTACTACAGTGGTCCTCAACTCCAGTCCTCTACTACAGGGGTTCCCAACTCCAGTCCTCTACTACAGTGGTTCCCAACTCCAGTCCTCTACTACAGTGGTTCCCAACTCCAGTCCTCTACTACAGTGGTCCTCAACTCCAGTCCTCTACTACAGTGGTCCTCAACTCCAGTCCTCTACTACAGTGGTTCCTAACTCCAGTCCTCCAGTCCTCTACTACAGTGGTTCCCAACTCCAGTCCTCTACTACAGTGGTTCCCAACTCCAGTCCTCTACTACAGTGGTTCCCAACTCCAGTCCTCTACTACAGTGGTTCCCAACTCCAGTCCTCTACTACAGTGGTTCCCAACTCCAGTCCTCTACTACAGTGGTTCCCAACTCCAGTCCTCTACTACAGTGGTTCCCAACTCCAGTCCTCTACTACAGTGGTCCTCAACTCCAGTCCTCTACTACAGTGGTCCTCAACTCCAGTCCTCTACTACAGTGGTCCTCAACTCCAGTCCTCTACTACAGTGGTTCCTAACTCCAGTCCTCCAGTCCTCTACTACAGTGGTTCCCAACTCTAGTCCTCCAGTCCTCTACTACAGTGGTTCCCAACTCCAGTCCTCTACTACAGTGGTCCTCAACTCAGTCCTCTACTACAGTGGTCCTCAACTCCAGTCCTCTACTACAGTGGTCCTCAACTCCAGTCCTCTACTACAGTGGTTCCCAACTCCAGTCCTCTACTACAGTGGTCCTCAACTCCAGTCCTCTACTACAGTGGTCCTCAACTCCAGTCCTCTACTACAGTGGTCCTCAACTCCAGTCCTCTACTACAGTGGTCCTCAACTCCAGTCCTCTACTACAGTGGTCCTCAACTCCAGTCCTCTACTACAGTGGTCCTCAACTCTAGTCCTCCACTACAGTGGTCCTCAACTCTAGTCCTCCAGTCCTCTACTACAGTGGTTCCCAACTCCAGTCCTCTACTACAGTGGTCCTCAACTCCAGTCCTCTACTACAGTGGTTCCCAACTCTAGTCCTCCAGTCCTCTACTACAGTGGTCCTCAACTCCAGTCCTCTACTACAGTGGTCCTCAACTCCAGTCCTCTACTACAGTGGTTCCCAACTCTAGTCCTCCACTCCTCTACTACAGTGGTTCCCAACTCCAGTCCTCTACTACAGTGGTTCCCAACTCCAGTCCTCTACTACAGTGGTTCCCAACTCTAGTCCTCCAGTCCTCTACTACAGGTTTCCCAACTCCAGTCCTCCAGTCCTCTACTACAGTGGTCCTCAACTCCAGTCCTCTACTACAGTGGTTCCCAACTCTAGTCCTCCACTCCTCTACTACAGTGGTTCCCAACTCCAGTCCTCTACTACAGTGGTTCCCAACTTTAGTCCTCCAGTCCTCTACTACAGTGGTCCTCAACTCCAGTCCTCTACTGCAGGGGTTCCCAACTCCAGTCCTCTACTGCAGGGGTTCCCAACTCCAGTCCTCTACTACAGGGGTTCCCAACTCCAGTCCTCTACTACAGGGGTTCCCAACTCCAGTCCTCTACTACAGGGGTTCCCAACTCCAGTCCTCTACTACAGGGGTTCCCAACTCCAGTCCTCTACTACAGGGGTTCCCAACTCCAGTCCTCTACTACAGGGGTTCCCAACTCCAGTCCTCTACTACAGGGTTCCCAACTCCAGTCCTCTACTACAGGGGTTCCCAACTCCAGTCCTCTACTACAGGGGTTCCCAACTCCAGTCCTCTACTACAGGGGTTCCCAACTCCAGTCCTCTACTACAGGGGTTCCCAACTCCAGTCCTCTACTACAGGGGTTCCCAACTCCAGTCCTCTACTACAGGGGTTCCCAACTCCAGTCGTCTACTACAGGGGTTCCCAACTCCAGTCGTCTACTACAGGGGTTCCCAACTCCAGTCGTCTACTACAGGGGTTCCCAACTCCAGTCCTCTACTACAGGGGTTCCCAACTCCAGTCCTCTACTACAGGGGTTCCCAACTCCAGTCCTCTACTACAGGGGTTCCCAACTCCAGTCCTCTACTACAGGGGTTCCCAACTCCAGTCCTCTACTACAGGGGTTCCCAACTCCAGTCCTCTACTACAGGGGTTCCCAACTCCAGTCCTCTACTACAGGGGTTCCCAACTCCAGTCCTCTACTACAGGGGTTCCCAACTCCAGTCCTCTACTACAGGGGTTCCCAACTCCAGTCTCTACTACTACAGTGGTCCTCAACTCCAGTCCTCTACTACAGGGGTTCCCAACTCCAGTCCTCTACTACAGGGGTTCCCAACTCTAGTCCTCCACTCCTCTACTACAGTGGTTCCCAACTCCAGTCCTCTACTACAGTGGTTCCCAACTCTAGTCCTCCAGTCCTCTACTACAGTGGTCCTCAACTCTAGTCCTCCAGTCCTCTACTACAGTGGTCCTCAACTCCAGTCCTCTACTGCAGGGGTTCCCAACTCCAGTCCTCTACTACAGGGGTTCCCAACTCCAGTCCTCTACTACAGGGGTTCCCAACTCCAGTCCTCTACTACAGGGGTTCCCAACTCCAGTCCTCTACTACAGGGGTTCCCAACTCCAGTCCTCTACTACAGGGGTTCCCAACTCCAGTCCTCTACTACAGGGGTTCCCAACTCCAGTCCTCTACTGCAGGGGTTCCCAACTCCAGTCCTCTACTGCAGGGGTTCCCAACTCCAGTCCTCTACTGCAGGGGTTCCCAACTCCAGTCCTCTACTGCAGGGGTTCCCAACTCTAGTCCTCCAGTCCTCTACTACAGGGGTTCCCAACTCCAGTCCTCCAGTCCTCTACTACAGTGGTCCTCAACTCCAGTCCTCTACTACAGTGGTTCCCAACTCCAGTCCTCTACTACAGTGGTCCTCAACTCCAGTCCTCTACTACAGTGGTTCCCAACTCTAGTCCTCCAGTCCTCTACTACAGGGGTTCCCAACTCTAGTCCTCCAGTCCTCTACTACAGTGGTCCTCAACTCCAGTCCTCTACTACAGTGGTTCCCAACTCTAGTCCTCCAGTCCTCTACTACAGTGGTCCTCAACTCCAGTCCTCTACTACAGTGGTTCCCAACTCTAGTCCTCCAGTCCTCTACTACAGTGGTCCTCAACTCCAGTCCTCTACTACAGTGGTTCCCAACTCCAGTCCTCCAGTCCTCTACTACAGTGGTTCCCAACTCCAGTCCTCTACTACAGTGGTTCCCACCTCCAGTCCTCCAGGACCCCCAACACATTATTATTGTAGCCCCGGACCATCAACCTGATTGAGTTGGATCAGGGGGTCCTGGAAGACTGGATTTGGGAAACACTGTTCTACTGTTTCTCAGCCCTCACTGCTACTGCACTGTGTTCACAGTGCCCCCTGTGGCTGGTCCAGGCATTACCTGCTAGCCTTTTCAGGAATCCCAACCCTTCCTCGATCATTCAATCAGCTTTTGTTCCTAAATGGGAATTCTATAGTTGGAACGGCATGTCGAATAGACAAGGCTACTGTGTGTGATTTGATAGGGAGATTTTCAGCCTTTTTGCAATGCAAAGAAGCAGCATTATGGCTGAAGGTTTGGTGTGTGTACAGTCAGTCCTTCTCTCTGTCTCCCTCTCATATTGGCTGAAGGTTTGGCTGAAGGTTTGGTGTGTGTACAGTCAGTCCTTCTCTCTGTCTCCCTCTCATATTGGCTGAAGGTTTGGTGTGTGTACAGTCAGTCCTTCTCTCTGTCTCCCTCTCATATTGGCTGAAGGTTTGGCTGAAGGTTTGGTGTGTGTACAGTCAGTCCTTCTCTCTGTCTCCCTCTCATATTGGCTGAAGGTTTGGTGTGTGTGTACAGTCAGTCCTTCTCTCTGTCTCCCTCTCATATTGGCTGAAGGTTTGGCTGAAGGTTTGTGTGTGTACAGTCAGTCCTTCTCTCTGTCTCCCTCTCATATTGGCTGAAGGTTTGGTGTGTGTACAGTCAGTCCTTCTCTCTGTCTCCCTCTCATATTGGCTGAAGGTTTGGTGTGTGTACAGTCAGTCCTTCTCTCTGTCTCCCTCTCATATTGGCTGAAGGTTTGGTGTGTGTACAGTCAGTCCTTCTCTCTGTCTCCCTCTCATTGGCAGCTTTTCTGTTTGATAGTCAAAAAGACAGACTAATAAACACACGTTAAATCACCTCAATTCCAATAGTTACTTATTAGAGACTGTATTTTTACCAATGGCCCTGGTCTAAAGTAGTGCACTATATAGGGAATAGGGCCCTGGTCTAAAGTAATGCACTATATAGGGAATAGGGCCCTGGTCTAAAGTAATGCACTATATAGGGAATAGGGCTCTGGTCTAAAGTAGTGCACTATATAGGGAATAGGACTCTGGTCTAAAGTAGTGCACTATATAGGGAATAGGACTCTGGTCTAAAGTAGTGCACTATATAGGGAATAGGGCCCTGGTCTAAAGTAGTGCACTATATAGGGAATAGGGCCCTGGTCTAAAGTAGTGCACTATATAGGGAATAGGGCCCTGGTCTAAAGTAGTGCACTATATAGGGAATAGGGCCCTGGTCTAAAGTAGTGCACTATATAGGGAATAGGGCTCTGGTCTAAAGTAGTGCACTATATAGGAATAGGACTCTGGTCTAAAGTAGTGCACTATATAGGGAATAGGGCCCTGGTCTAAAGTAGTGCACTATATAGGGAATAGGACCCTGGTCTAAAGTAGTGCACTATATAGGGAATAGGACTCTGGTCTAAAGTAGTGCACTATATAGGAATAGGGCCCTGGTCTAAAGTAGTGCACTATATAGGGAATAGGGCCCTGGTCTAAAGTAGTGCACTATATAGGGAATAGGGCCCTGGTCTAAAGTAGTGCACTATATAGGGAATAGGGCCCTGGTCTAAAGTAGTGCACTATATAGGGAATAGGGCTCTGGTCTAAAGTAGTGCACTATATAGGGAATAGGACTCTGGTCTAAAGTAGTGCACTATATAGGGAATAGGGCCCTGGTCTAAAGTAGTGCACTATATAGGGAATAGGGCCCTGGTCTAAAGTAGTGCACTATATAGGGAATAGGGCTCTGGTCTAAAGTAGTGCACTATATAGGGAATAGGGCCCTGGTCTAAAGTAGTGCATTATATAGGGAATAGGGCCCTGTTCTAAAGTAGTGCACTATATAGGGAATAGGACTCTGGTCTAAAGTAGTGCACTATATAGGGAATAGGGCCCTGGTCTAAAGTAGTGCACTATATAGGGAATAGGGCCCTGGTCTAAAGTAGTGCACTATATAGGGAATAGGGCCCTGGTCTAAAGTAATGCACTATATAGGGAATAGGGCCCTGGTCTAAAGTAGTGCACTATATAGGGAATAGGACTCTGGTCTAAAGTAATGCACTATATAGGGAATAGGACTCTGGTCTAAAGTAGTGCACTATATAGGAATAGGACTCTGGTCTAAAGTAGTGCACTATATAGGGAATAGGACTCTGGTCTAAAGTAATGCACTATATAGGGAATAGGACTCTGGTCTAAAGTAGTGCACTATATAGGGAATAGGGCCCTGGTCTAAAGTAGTGCACTATATAGGGAATAGGGCTCTGGTCTAAAGTAGTGCACTATATAGGGAATAGGGCTCTGGTCTAAAGTAGTGCACTATATAGGGAATAGGACTCTGGTCTAAAGTAGTGCACTATATAGGGAATAGGGTGCCATTTTGGGATGCTTAGTGTATCTCTGGCCACCTGTTCATCTCTCCCTCTCTTTGAACTCATTCACCAGAATACAGACGTGTTCTCTCTCCCTCTTAGCAACAGGCTGTATTAGCAGGCAAAGGGGGGGAGTGAGGAGAGGGCTGTTGAATTAGAATGTATTGGCCAGGCAAAGGGAGAGAGAGGGGGCTGTTGAATTAGAATGTATTGGCCAGGCAAAGGGGAGAGAGGGGCTGTTGAATTAGAATGTATTGGCCAAGCAAAGGGGGAGAGAGAGGGCTGTTGAATTAGAATGTATTGGCCAGGCAAAGGGGAGAGAGAGGGCTGTTGAATTAGAATGTATTGGCCAAGCAAAGGGGAGAGAGAGGGCTGTTGAATTAGAATGTATTGGCCAGGCAAAGGGGAGAGAGAGAGGGGGCTGTTGAATTAGAATGGGTTGGCCAGGCAAAGGGAGAGAGAGAGAGAGGGCTGTTGAATTAGAATGTATTGGACAGGCAAAGGGAGAGAGAGAGGGGGCTGTTGAATTAGAATGTATTGGCCAGGCAAAGGGAGAGAGAGAGAGGGCTGTTGAATTAGAATGTATTGGCCAGGCAAAGGGAGAGAGAGAGAGGGCTGTTGAATTAGAATGTATTGGACAGGCAAAGGGAGAGAGAGAGAGGGCTGTTGAATTAGAATGTATTGGCCAGGCAAAGGGGGAGAGAGAGGGCTGTTGAATTAGAATGTATTGGCCAGGCAAAGGGGGAGAGAGAGGGCTGTTGAATTAGAATGTATTGGACAGGCAAAGGGAGAGAGAGAGAGGGCTGTTGAATTAGAATGTATTGGACAGGCAAAGGGAGAGAGAGAGGGCTGTTGAATTAGAATGTATTGGCCAGGCAAAGGGAGAGAGAGGGCTGTTGAATTAGAATGTATTGGCCAGGCAAAGGGGAGAGAGAGGGCTGTTGAATTAGAATGTATTGGCCAGGCAAAGGGAGAGAGAGGGCTGTTGAATTAGAATGTATTGGACAGGCAAAGGGAGAGAGAGGGGGCTGTTGAATTAGAATGTATTGGACAGGCAAAGGGAGAGAGAGAGGGCTGTTGAATTAGAATGTATTGGCCAGGCAAGGGAGAGAGAGGGCTGTTGAATTAGAATGTATTGGACAGGCAAAGGAGAGAGAGAGGGGGCTGTTGAATTAGAATGTATTGGACAGGCAAAGGAGAGAGAGAGAGGGCTGTTGAATTAGAATGTATTGGCCAGGCAAAGGAGAGAGAGAGGGCTGTTGAATTAGAATGTATTGGACAGGCAAAGGGAGAGAGAGAGGGGGCTGTTGAATTAGAATGTATTGGACAGGCAAGGGAGAGAGAGAGAGGGCTGTTGAATTAGAATGTATTGGACAGGCAAAGGGGAGAGAGAGAGGGCTGTTGAATTAGAATGTATTGGACAGGCAAAGGGAGAGAGAGAGAGGGGCTGTTGAATTAGAATGTATTGGACAGGCAAAGGGAGAGAGAGAGGGCTGTTGAATTAGAATGTATTGGACAGGCAAAGGGAGAGAGAGAGGGCTGTTGAATTAGAATGTATTGGCCAGGCAAAGGGAGAGAGAGAGGGCTGTTGAATTAGAATGTATTGGACAGGCAAAGGGAGAGAGAGAGGGGGCTGTTGAATTAGAATGTATTGGACAGGCAAAGGGAGAGAGAGAGAGGGCTGTTGAATTAGAATGTATTGGACAGGCAAAGGGGGAGAGAGAGAGGGCTGTTGAATTAGAATGTATTGGACAGGCAAAGGGAGAGAGAGAGAGGGGGCTGTTGAATTAGAATGTATTGGACAGGCAAAGGGAGAGGGAGAGAGGGCTGTTGAATTAGAATGTATTGGCCAGGCAAAGGGAGAGAGAGAGGGCTGTTGAATTAGAATGTATTGGACAGGCAAAGGGGGAGAGAGAGAGAGAGGGCTGTTGAATTAGAATGTATTGGCCAGGCAAAGGGGGAGAGAGAGGGCTGTTGAATTAGAATGTATTGGCCAGGCAAAGGGGGGAGAGAGGGCTGTTGAATTAGAATGTATTGGCCAGGCAAAGGGGGAGAGAGGGGGCTGTTGAATTAGAATGGGTTGGCCAGGCAAAGGGAGAGAGAGAGAGGGCTGTTGAATTAGAATGTATTGGCCAGGCAAAGGGGAGAGAGGGGGCTGTTGAATTAGAATGTATTGGCCAGGCAAAGGGAGAGAGAGAGGGCTGTTGAATTAGAATGTATTGGACAGGCAAAGGGAGAGAGAGAGGGCTGTTGAATTAGAATGTATTGGCCAGGCAAAGGGAGAGAGAGAGGGCTGTTGAATTAGAATGGGTTGTGCCCCTCACTAAGCTGTCAAGGAGAGGATGTCAACAACCTCCAGATAACAACAACACCTTGAAAACACTGTTATAACTATTAACAATTTATTGTGGCTGAAATGCAATATTCATATGTATCTAATAACTGTCTTGTCTTCAGGGCATGAACTTCATCGCTGGGTACCTCATCATCATCACTAAAGATGAGGAGAAATCATTCTGGCTGATGGACGCTCTACTGGGCAGGATACTACCAGGTGTGTTTATCTTCTCTCCCTGCCGTGGGTCTATGTATAACCCAGCGGAGGTCACATGGTCTTGAGCCTCGTTAAGACTCATGTCCCGTCACACGGAGGGGAGGGAGGGAGGGGTAATCCTATGATGTCACACAGGAAATGACATCACGCCCCCAGCTCTCTACCTTGGCATAGTCGGGCTCCACTCTGACAAACAGGTGGATTTGATCTGAGATCACATTCGTCACTGAGTTCAGGGCTCATATCTTTGAGGTGTGTGTGTGTGTGTGTGTGTGTGTGTGTGTGTGTGTGTGTGTGTGTGTGTGTGTGTGTGTGTGTGTGTGTGTGTGTGTGTGTGTGTGTGTCCACTTTGACGACAGTAAAAAAAACAACAGTGTAATGAAAGGGACTGTTGATACTAAGTTGTGTGTCCTGTCTGTCTCCTGTCCAGACTACTACACCCGGCCATGCTGGGTCTGAAGATGGACCAGGAGGTTTTAGGGGAGCTCGTGAGGACCAAAGCCCCAGTTGTATGGCAGGCCATGGGGCAACACAACGTCATGTGGACCCTGGTGGTCTCCAGGTGGTTCATCTGTCTCTACATAGACGTCCTGCCTGTAGAGGTGAGAGGGGGGACTAGGGGTGAGAGGGGGGACTAGGGGTGAGAGGGGGGACTAGGGGTTTTGGGGGAGGGATTAGGGATTTAGGGAGGGGACTAGGGTTTAGGGGGGACTACGGGAGGGGACTAGGGGTTTAGGGGGACTAGGGGCGAGGGGGGACTAGGGGTTTAGGGGAGGGACTAGGGGTTTAGGGGGGGACTAGGGGTTTAGGGGGGACTAGGGGTTTAGGGGGGACTAGGGGTTTAGGGGGGGACTAGGGGTTTAGGGGGGACTAGGGGTTTAGGGGGACTAGGGGTTTAGGGGGGACTAGGGGTTTAGGGAGGGGACTAGGGGTTTAGGGGGGGACTAGGGGTTTAGGGGGGACTAGGGGTTTAGGGAGGGGACTAGGGGTTTAGGGGGGACTACGGGAGGGGACTAGGGGGACTACGGGAGGGGACTAGGGGCGAGGGGGACTAGGGGTTTAGGGAGGGGACTAGGGGTTTAGGGGAGGGACTAGGGGTTAGGGGAGGGACTAGGGGTTTAGGGGAGGGACTAGGGGTTTAGGGGAGGGACTAGGGGTTTAGGGGAGGGACTTTGGCCTAATCTTTGTTGTTGTTGGAGTACTATTACTAAGTTGATGTAACTATTGAACATGTAAACACCCAGTCAGGTTTGGGTCCGTGATCTGTTGTAGAAGCGCTATTAAATCATGTTTTATCAGTGCTGAGCTTTATCAGAGAATCAGCCCCACAACAGGACTGAATCAGGTTTACAGGGCAGAGTGTGAACTCAGCCCCACAACAGGACTGAATCAGGTTTACAGGGCAGAATGGGAACTCGCTCCACCACAGGGCTGAATCAGGTTTACAGGGCAGAATGGGAACTCAGCCCTACCACAGGACTGAATCAGGTTTACAGGGCAGAGTGTGAACTCAGCCCCACCACAGGACTGAATCAGGTTTACGGGGCAGAGTGTGAACTCAGCCCCACAACAGGACTGAATCAGGTTTACAGGGCAGAGTGTGAACTCAGCCCCACTACAGGACTGAATCAGGTTTACAGGGCAGAGTGTGAACTCAGCCCCACAACAGGACTGAATCAGGTTTACAGGGCAGAGTGTGAACTCAGCCCCACAACAGGACTGAATCAGGTTTACAGGGCAGAGTGTGAACTCAGCTCCACCACAGGTCTGAATCAGGTTTACAGGGCAGAGTGTGAACTCAGCTCCACCACAGGACTGAATCAGGTTTACAGGGCAGAGTGTGAACTCAGCTCCACCACAGGACTGAATCAGGTTTACAGGGCAGAGTGTGAACTCAGCCCCACAACAGGACTGAATCAGGTTTACAGGGCAGAGTGTGAACTCAGCCCCACAACAGGACTGAATCAGGTTTACAGTGCAGAGTGTGAACTCAGCTCCACCACAGGACTGAATCAGGTTTACAGGGCAGAGTGTGAACTCAGCTCCACCACAGGACTGAATCAGGTTTACAGGGCAGAGTGTGAACTCAGCTCCACCACAGGACTGAATCAGGTTTACAGGGCAGAGTGTGAACTCAGCTCCACCACAGGACTGAATCAGGTTTACAGGGCAGAGTGTGAACTCAGCTCCACCACAGGACTGAATCAGGTTTACAGGGCAGAGTGTGAACTCAGCTCCACCACAGGACTGAATCAGGTTTACAGGGCAGAGTGTGAACTCAGCTCCACCACAGGACTGAATCAGGTTTACAGGGCAGAGTGGGTTCTGTGTGTCAGGTCAGTCTGCTGAGCTGAACTAAGTCAACTAATCTTTACATATTTCATCACCATGCCTAGTGTCACTGTCTACCATCTCAGCTTGATGACCTGTCCTGTGGCCCATTAAGCCCGACTGTCCTGTGGCCCATTAAGCCCGACTGTCCTGTGGCCCATTAAGCCCGACTGTCCTGTGGCCCATTAAGCCCGACTGTCCTGCGGCCCATTAAGCCCGACTGTCCTGCGGCCCATTAAGCCCGACTGTCCTGTGGCCCATTAAGCCCGACTGTCCTGTGGCCCATTAAGCCCGACTGTCCTGTGGCCCATTAAGCCCGACTGTCCTGTGGCCCATTAAGCCCGACTGTCCTGTGGCCCATTAAGCCCGACTGTCCTGCGGCCCATTAAGCCCGACTGTCCTGTGGCCCATTAAGCCCGACTGTCCTGCGGCCCATTAAGCCCGACTGTCCTGTGGCCCATTAAGCCCGACTGTCCTGTGGCCCATTAAGCCCGACTGTCCTGCGGCCCATTAAGCCTGACTCTCGTCTCTCTCCTTGGTTCTCGTCCTCAGACGGTTCTGCGTATCTGGGACTGTCTGTTCTACGAGGGTTCTAAGATTCTGTTCCGTGTGGCTCTGACGTTGATAAGGAACCAGCAGGCTGAGGTCCAACAGGCCGGTTCCCTGCCTGACGTCTGTGACTGCTTCAAACACATGACCAGAGGGCCCGATGTAGAGGACTGCCACACCTTCATGCAGGTACACACACACACACACACACACACACACACACACACACACACACACACACACACACACACACACACACACACACACACACACACACACACACTGAAATGAACATGTGTGTGGATGTGTTTTAACTTCTGGTCCCCACAAGAATAGCAAACAAACACAAATTTGACAAACTGGGGACATTTTGTTAGTCCCCATGAGGGGAAATGCTATTTCTAGGGGGTTTAGGGTTAAGGTTAGATATTTCTAGGGGGTTTAAGGTTAAGGTTAGATATGTCTAGGGGGTTTAAGGTTAGGGTTAGATATTTCTAGGGGTTTAGGTGTAAGGTTAGGGTTAGATATTTCTAGGGGTTTAGGGTTAAGGTTAGATATTTCTAGGGGGTTTAGGGTTAAGGTTAGATATGTCTAGGGGTGTAAGTTTAGGGTTAGATATTTCTAGGGGGTTTAAGGTTAAGGTTAGATATTTCTAGGGGTTTAAGGTTAGGGTTAGATATTTCTAGGGGTTTAAGGTTAGGGTTAGATATTTCTAGGGGTTTAAGGTTAGGGTTAGATATTTCTAGTGGGTTTAAGGTTATGGTTAGATATTTCTAGGGGGTTTAAGGTTAGGGTTAGATATTTCTAGTGGGTTTAGGGTTAGGGTTAGATATTTCTAGGGGGTTTAGGGTTAGGGTTAGATATTTCTAGGGGGTTTAAGGTTAGGGTTAGATATTTCTAGGGGGTTTAGGGTTAGGGTTAGATATTTCTAGGGGGTTTAAGGTTAGGGTTAGATATTTCTAGGGGTTTAAGGTTAGGGTTAGATATTTCTAGGGGTTTAGGGTTAGGGTTAGATATTTCTAGGGGTTTAGGGTTAAGGTTAGATATTTCTAGGGGTTTAGGGTTAAGGTTAGATATTTCTAGGGGTTTAGGGTTAAGGTTAGATATTTCTAGTGGGTTTAGGGTTAAGGTTAGATATTTCTAGGGGGTTTAGGGTTAAGGTTAGATATTTCTAGTGGGTTTAGGGTTAAGGTTAGATATTTCTAGTGGGTTTAGGGTTAAGGTTAGATATTTCTAGTGGGTTTAGGGTTAAGGTTAGATATATGGGTTCCAGTTCGGGTAAATAGAATTTTGAGTGGGACTAAATTGTGTGTCCCCACAAGGTTAGCTATACAAGACTCTGTGTGTGTGTGTGTGTGTGTGTGTGTGTGTGTGTGTGTGTGTGTGTGTGTGTGTGTGTGTGTGTGTGTGTGTGTGTGTGTGTGTGTGTGTGTGTGTGTGTGTGTGTGTGTGTGTGTGTGTGTGTGTGTGTGTGCACCATAATGATCTCTGTTCATCCCTCTAATCCTTTGTCTTGCTGCTTTCCCAGAAAATCTTCACGGAACCCGGAAGCCTCTCCATGGCAACCATCACCAAGCTCCGGGAGACGTGTCGAGCACGCATCATCGCTGAGGAGTCCTGACCCCATCCTCCTGACCTGTCAATCAAACACACTACACATTCCGGGCTGGGTCCCAACACTCCTTAATGGTCTCCTCTCCTCGGATCCTATTCCTCACTGTTGGGACAGTGTCCTAGACTGTTTAGTACTCTTTAGCATGACTACCATGTAGCTATGTAGACTACCATGTATGGAGACTATAAGGTGTTACTAGTACCAGCTAATTGAATTAGTACCTATCCTGTGGGGGCACATGGTACAGGTTAAACATGAGCCTGGCACAATAATTAACAACCAAGATGTCAATGAAACCTTTAGTCTATTACACTATTGTCAATACTGTATGAAAGTCACATGAAATAAAAACATATTTTAGCCAATGGACATGAAAACATAAGCTCAAATGTGGTGTGGTTTGGCAATAAGTGACATTTTGAAAAAGCAGAGATGATCATCTTAATGACGCGCTGACAGCAGAGGACGTTACCAGACTGATGTCGTCTTAATGACGCGCTGACAGCAGAGGACGTTACCAGACTGATGTCGTCTTAATGACGCGCGGACAGCAGAGGACGTTACCAGACTGATGTCGTCTTAATGACGCGCGGACAGCAGAGGACGTTACCAGACTGATGTCGTCTTAATGACGCGCTGACAGCAGAGGACGTTACCAGACTGATGTCGTCTTAATGACGCGCGGACAGCAGAGGCGTTACCAGACTGATGTCGTCTTAATGGCGGACAGCAGAGGGCGTTACCAGACTGATGTCGTCTTAATGACGCGCGGACAGCAGAGGCGTTACCAGACTGATGTCGTCTTAATGACGCGCGGACAGCAGTGGACGTTACCAGACTGATGTCGTCTTAATGACGCGCGGACAGCAGTGGACGTTACCAGACTGATGTCGTCTGAATGAGGCGCGGACAGCAGAGGACGTTACCAGACTGATGTCGTCTTAATGACGCGGACAGCAGAGGGCGTTACCAGACTGATGTCGTCTTAATGACGCGCGGACAGCAGAGGACGTTACCAGACTGATGTCGTCTTAATGACGACGCGGACAGCAGTGGACGTTACCAGACTGATGTCGTCTTAATGACGCGCGGACAGCAGTGGACGTTACCAGACTGATGTCGTCTTAATGACGCGCGGACAGCAGTGGACGTTACCAGACTGATGTCGTCTTAATGACGCGCGGACAGCAGAGGACGTTACCAGACTGATGTCGTCTTAATGAGGGACGTCGCTGATCGTCTGAGACGCGAGGACCGCAGAGGACGTTACCAGACTGATGTCGTCTTAATGAGGGACGTCGCTGATCGTCTGAGACGCGCGGACAGCAGAGGACGTTACCAGACTGATGTCGTCTTAATGACGCGCGGACAGCAGTGGACGTTACCAGACTGATGTCGTCTTAATGAGGGACGTCGCTGATCGTCTGAGACGCGTGGACAGCAGTGGACGTTACCAGACTGATGTCGTCTTAATGACGCGCAGACAGCAGAGGACGTTACCAGACTGATGTCGTCTTAATGACGCGCGGACAGCAGTGGACGTTACCAGACTGATGTCGTCTTAATGACGCGCGGACAGCAGTGGACGTTACCAGACTGATGTCGTCTTAATGACGCGGACAGCAGAGGGCGTTACCAGACTGATGTCGTCTTAATGACGCGCGGACAGCAGTGGACGTTACCAGACTGATGTCGTCTTAATGACGCGCGGACAGCAGTGGACGTTACCAGACTGATGTCGTCTTAATGAGGGACGTCGCTGATCGTCTGAGACGCGAGGACAGCAGTGGACGTTACCAGACTGTCTTAATGACGCGCGGACAGCAGTGGACGTTACCAGACTGATGTCTTAATGACGCGCGGACAGCAGTGGACGTTACCAGACTGATGTCTTAATGACGCGCGGACAGCAGTGGACGTTACCAGACTGATGTCGTCTTAATGACGCGCTGACAGCAGAGGACGTTACCAGACTGATGTCATCTTAATGACGCGCTGACAGCAGAGGACGTTACCAGACTGATGTCGTCTTAATGAGGGACGTCGCTGATCGTCTGAGACGCACGGACAGCAGTGGACGTTACCAGACTGATGTCGTCTTAATGACGCGCGGACAGCAGTGGACGTTACCAGACTGATGTCGTCTTAATGACGCGCGGACAGCAGTGGACGTTACCAGACTGATGTCTTCTTAATGAGGGACGTCGCTGATCGTCTGAGACGCACGGACAGCAGTGGACGTTACCAGACTGATGTCGTCTTAATGACGCGCGGACAGCAGTGGACGTTACCAGACTGATGTCTTAATGACGCGCGGACAGCAGTGGACGTTACCAGACTGATGTCTTAATGACGCGCGGACAGCAGTGGACGTTACCAGACTGATGTCGTCTTAATGACGCGCGGACAGCAGTGGACGTTACCAGACTGATGTCGTCTTAATGACGCGCGGACAGCAGTGGACGTTACCAGACTGATGTCTTAATGAGGGACGTCGCTGGGTGTCATTCATCAAACGACGGCTGCACTGTAGAGATGCAGGAATTCAACATGAGTTTTAGTCCAGCGTTGGTGTTGATCTGCATTGGGGGAAACCAGCCCTGGACCTATTGGTTAATGTAGACCTGAATGTACACATGTAGCTAGATAGTTATTGTCTACATGTAGCTAGATAGTTCATGTAGACCTGAATGTACACATGTAGCTAGATAGATCATGTACACATGTAGCTAGATAGTTCATGTAGACCTGAATGTACACATGTAGCTAGATAGTTATTGTCTACATGTAGCTAGATAGTTCATGTAGACCTGAATGTACACATGTAGCTAGATAGTTCATGTAGACCTGAATGTACACATGTAGCTAGATAGTTAATGTAGACCTGAATGTACACATGTAGCTAGATAGATCATGTACACATGTAGCTAGATAGTTCATGTAGACCTGAATGTACACATGTAGCTAGATAGATCATGTACACATGTAGCTAGATAGTTCATGTAGACCTGAATGTAGTTAGATGGAGTGTAATGTTAACTCACACCCTGCTAACTGAGGATTCCATTGTGTCCCCCAAATTGCACCCTATTCCCTACAAAAGTAGTGCACTATATAGGGAATAGGGCCCTGGTCTAAAATAGTGCACTACATAGGGAATAGGGCCCTGGTCTAAAATAGTGCACTATAATAGGGAATAGGGTGCCAATTGAGATGTAACTCATGTGAGATTCATGTTGCTGACTGAAGCTAATCTTAACTGGAATAAACATTTATTTTAGAACAAGATTTGGATTCTATGACTTTGCACTTTTCTCCTCTGAGTGATGACATCACTGATGACGTTGGGAAGTCGACTTGAAGCGTCGTTGTACGTGTCTGTTGCAGTGCACTAGAAACTAGCCTGATTCTCTGTACACCAGATATTATTAATTAAACTGACTCCCCCCAGTCTGTTCTTTATGCTACTTTTGTAGTCCCTGTAAATCTCTAGTGCTGGGAACTACAAACCCCATCTATTCTCGACTCAGGAAGCAGAAGAAAAGGTGTTTCAGATGTCTTTTATTAACCTTAGCAAGACGCATAATAGAAAAATGATCAAAACATTCTCTACAAAAAATAAAACGATCAACTCGCTACAATGGATGAACACAATCTCATGGGGGGAGAGGGGAGGAGCTAAACGATATTACACACCAGGTCAACACAATCTCATGGGGGGAGAGGGGAGGAGCTAAACGATATTACACACCAGGTCAACACAATCAAGGGAGGAGCTAAACAATATTACACACCAGGTCAAGGGGAGGAGCTAAATGATATTACACACCAGTTCAAGGGGAGGAGCTAAACGATATTACACACCAGTTCAACACTTCCATCATCAAAACACAATTCTCCCCCCCACAAGGCCTTTCAAATGCTCCTGTGACCTACAACATAATCCGCTCAGTATTTCTGACCAGAGAGGAGGAGGTGTTAGACATTCAAGTTTCCCTTTGTGTTCCCTCACAGGAGTCTTCAGACCTCCCGAAAGTGATGTCATAGAAAAGATGGCGGTCCTGAAGGAAAGGAGATGAGGAAGGAAGGGAAGCTTGTTGAGTCCATCACAAAACGTGCTTCTAGGAAAGACCCACTCTTCCATAAGAGTTCAATACTATATCATTTAATATCGGATTCATTTCATTTACAAAAAAAACTGCAATTGAAAAAAAAAAAAAATCTTTGAAATTCCGTTTAAAGCGAGAATCCACCCAAGTCAAACATGAAATGATAACAGAACTAAAAGGGTATACTGAGCCAGCTGCAGTAGAGATGGGCGAGAGACAGAGAGACGAGGGGGAAGGTAGGTTTGACCAGGCACTAGTCTGTTAGTAGGTAGCAGAGGATGAGTTACTGTGAATAACAATACACAGACAGACACAGACACACTGCAGACAGGGCCTGGTTTGTACATGGTCCAGTCAGTCATTAGTAGCAGTGGTTGGTTGAGCGTCCGGCTCTCTGCAGTCTGCCTGTAAAGACTCCCTATATTGTGCACTAAGTTTGACCAGAATCCACATAGACCTCTGGTCAAAAGTAGTGCACTATATAGGGAATAGGGTGCTGTTTGATACACATAAGGTTGTGTGTCAGTGTTCTCAGATGGTCTGGTATCCAGCATGGCTCCTCTTCCTGCCGATGAGGTAAGCGATGAGAACGATGAGAACCAGGCCGGCCAGAGCAGCTCCCACGACGATGGGAATCAACATGCTGTCCTGATCCAACTGACACTCCTCCGCTAGAGGGAGGATGAGGAGGGAGGGGGATGTGGAGGGAGAGGGGGATGCGGAGGGAGAGGGGGGATGCGGAGGGATGAGGAGGGAGAGGGGGATGAGGAGGAGTGGGGGATGCGGAGGAGTGGGGGATGCGGAGGGAGTGGGGGGATGAGGAGGGAGAGGGGGATGCGGAGGGAGAGGGGGATGCGGAGGGAGAGGGGATGCGGAGGGAGAGGGGGATGCGGAGGGAGAGGGGGATGCGGAGGGAGAGGGGGTGCGGAGGGAGAGGGGGTGCGGAGGAGAGGGGGTGCGGAGGGAGAGGGGGTGCGGAGGGAGAGGGGGTGCGGAGGGAGAGGGGGGGTGCGGAGGGAGAGGGGGGGTGCGGAGGGAGAGGAGGGATGAGGAGGGAGAGGAAGAAAAACAGATGTAGCTCATGTGAGATTCATGTTGCTGACTGAAGCTCATCTTAACTGGAATAAACATTTATTTTAGAACAAGATTTGGATTCTATGACTTTGCACTTTTCTCCTCTGAGTGATGACATCACTGATGACGTTGGGAAGTCGACTTGAAGCGTCGTTGTACATGAATGATAGTGTCTGTTGCAGTGCACTAGAAACTAGCCTGATTCTCTGTACACCAGACATTATTAAATAAACTACAGAACTTCTAATCAAGGACACATTGACTAAGGGTAGAGAGAGAGGGGAGATGGATAGATCATATGAAAGTGTAGAGAGGAGATGGATAGATCATATGAAAGTGTAGAGAGAGGGGAGATGGATAGATCATATGAAAGTGTAGAGAGAGGAGATGGATAGATCATATGAAAGTGTAGAGAGGGGAGAGATGGATAGATCATATGAAAGTGTAGAGAGAGGGGAGATGGATAGATCATATGAAAGTGTAGAGAGAGGGGAGAGATGGATAGATCATATGAAAGTGTAGAGAGTGGAGATGGATAGATCATATGAAAGTCATATGAAAGTGTAGAGAGAGGGGAGATGGATAGATCATATGAAAGTGTAGAGAGAGGGGAGATGGATAGATCATATGAAAGTGTAGAGAGAGGAGAGATGGATAGATCATATGAAAGTGTAGAGAGAGGAGAGATGGATAGATCATATGAAAGTCATATGAAAGTGTAGAGAGAGGGGAGATGGATAGATCATATGAAAGGGTAGAGAGAGAGAGGAGATGGATAGATCATATGAAAGGGTAGAGAGAGAGAGGAGATGGATAGATCATATGATCATATATCATCCTCTGCTCTCATCCTTCTAGATCTATCGGCTGCCTTCGATACTGTGAACCATCAGATCCTCCTCTCCACCCTCTCCGAGTTGGGCATCTCCGGCGCGGCCCACGCTTGGATTGCGTCCTACCTGACAGGTCGCTCCTACCAGGTGGCGTGGCGAGAATCTGTCTCCTCACCACGCGCTCTCACCACTGGTGTCCCCCAGGGCTCTGTTCTTGGCCCTCTCCTATTCTCGCTATACACCAAGTCACTTGGCTCTGTCATAACCTCACATGGTCTCTCCTATCATTGCTATGCAGACGACACACAATTAATCTTCTCCTTTCCCCCTTTCCCCCTTCTGATGACCAGGTGGCGAATCGCATCTCTGCATGTCTGGCAGACATATCAGTGTGGATGACGGATCACCACCTCAAGCTGAACCTCGGCAAGACGGAGCTGCTCTTCCTCCCGGGGAAGGACTGCCCGTTCCATGATCTCGCCATCACGGTTGACAACTCCATTGTGTCCTCCTCCCAGAGCGCCAAGAACCTTGGCGTGATCCTGGACAACACCCTGTCGTTCTCAACTAACATCAAGGCGGTGGCCCGTTCCTGTAGGTTCATGCTCTACAACATCCGCAGAGTACGACCCTGCCTCACACAGGAAGCGGCGCAGGTCCTAATCCAGGCACTTGTCATCTCCCGTCTGGATTACTGCAACTCGCTGTTGGCTGGGCTCCCTGCCTGTGCCATTAAACCCCTTCAACTCATCCAGAACGCCGCAGCCCGTCTGGTGTTCAACCTTCCCAAGTTCTCTCACGTCACCCCGCTCCTCCGTTCTCTCCACTGGCTTCCAGTTGAAGCTCGCATCCGCTACAAGACCATGGTGCTTGCCTACGGAGCTGTGAGGGGAACGGCACCTCAGTACCTCCAGGCTCTGATCAGGCCCTACACCCAAACAAGGGCACTGCGTTCATCCACCTCTGGCCTGCTCGCCTCCCTACCACTGAGGAAGTACAGCTCCCGCTCAGCCCAGTCAAAACTGTTCGCTGCCCTGGCCCCCCAATGGTGGAACAAACTCCCTCACGACGCCAGGACAGCGGAGTCAATCACCACCTTCCGGAGACACCTGAAACCCCACCTCTTTAAGGAATACCTAGGATAGGTTAAGTAATCCCTCTCACCCCACCCCCCCTAAGTTTTAGATGCACTATTGTTAAGTGACTGTCCCACTGGATGTCATAAGGTGAATGCACCAATTTGTAAGTCGCTCTGGATAAGAGCGTCTGCTAAATGACTTAAATGTAAATGTAAATGTAATGTAAATGTAAATATGAAAGGGTAGAGAGAGAGGGGAGATGGATAGATCATATGAAAGTGTAGAGAGGGGAGAGATGGATAGATCATATGAAAGTGTAGAGAGAGGGGAGAGATGGATAGATCATATGAAAGGGTAGAGAGAGAGAGGGGAGATGGATAGATCATATGAAAGTGTAGAGAGAGGAGAGGGGAGATGGATAGATCATATGAAAGGGTAGAGAGAGAGAGGAGAGATGGATAGATCATATGAAAGGGTAGAGAGAGGGGAGATGGATAGATCATATGAAAGGGTAGAGAGAGAGAGAGGGGAGATGGATAGATCATATGAAAGGGTAGAGAGAGAGAGAGGAGAGATGGATAGATCATATGAAAGGGTAGAGAGAGGGGAGATGGATAGATCATATGAAAGGGTAGAGAGAGGGGAGATGGATAGATCATATGAAAGTGTAGAGAGAGGGGAGATGGATAGATCATATGAAAGTGTAGAGAGAGGGGAGATGGATAGATCATATGAAAGTGTAGAGAGAGGGGAGATGGATAGATCATATGAAAGTGTAGAGAGAGGAGAGATGGATAGATCATATGAAAGTGTAGAGAGAGGGGAGATGGATAGATCATATGAAAGTGTAGAGAGAGGGGAGATGGATAGATCATATGAAAGTGTAGAGAGGGGAGATGGATAGATCATATGAAAGGGTAGAGAGAGGGGAGATGGATAGATCATATGAAAGGGTAGAGAGAGGGGAGATGGATAGATCATATGAAAGGGTAGAGAGAGGGGAGATGGATAGATCATATGAAAGGGTAGAGAGAGGGGAGATGGATAGATCATATGAAAGGGTAGAGAGAGGGGAGGAGACTGATAGATCATATGAAAGGGTAGAGAGAGGAGAGGAGACTGATAGATCATATGAAATGGGGTAGAGAGAGAGGGAGATGGATAGATCATATGAAAGGGTAGAGAGAGGGGAGATGGATAGATCATATGAAAGTGTAGAGAGAGGAGATGGATAGATCATATGAAAGTGTAGAGAGAGGAGAGATGGATAGATCATATGAAAGTGTAGAGAGAGAGAGAGATGGATAGATCATATGAAAGTGTAGAGAGAGGGGAGAGATGGATAGATCATATGAAAGTGTAGAGAGAGGGAGAGATGGATAGATCATATGAAAGTGTAGAGAGAGGGGAGATGGATAGATCATATGAAAGTGTAGAGAGAGGGGAGATGGATAGATCATATGAAAGTGTAGAGAGAGGAGAGATGGATAGATCATATGAAAGTGTAGAGAGAGGGGAGATGGATAGATCATATGAAAGTGTAGAGAGAGGGGAGATGGATAGATCATATGAAAGTGTAGAGAGAGGGGAGATGGATAGATCATATGAAAGTGTAGAGAGAGGGAGATGGATAGATCATATGAAAGTGTAGAGAGAGGAGAGATGGATAGATCATATGAAAGTGTGAGGGAGATGGATAGATCATATGAAAGTGTAGAGAGGGGAGATGGATAGATCATATGAAAGTGTAGAGAGGGAGATGGATAGATCATATGAAAGGGTAGAGAGAGGGGAGATGGATAGATCATATGAAAGGGTAGAGAGAGGGGAGATGGATAGATCATATGAAAGGGTAGAGAGAGGGGAGATGGATAGATCATATGAAAGGGTAGAGAGAGGGGAGATGGATAGATCATATGAAAGGGTAGAGAGAGGGGAGGAGACTGATAGATCATATGAAAGGGTAGAGAGAGGAGAGGAGACTGATAGATCATATGAAAGGGTAGAGAGAGGGGAGATGGATAGATCATATGAAAGGGTAGAGAGAGGGGAGATGGATAGATCATATGAAAGTGTAGAGAGAGGAGATGGATAGATCATATGAAAGTGTAGAGAGGGGAGAGATGGATAGATCATATGAAAGTGTAGAGAGAGAGAGGAGATGGATAGATCATATGAAAGTGTAGAGAGGGGAGAGATGGATAGATCATATGAAAGTGTAGAGAGAGGGGAGAGATGGATAGATCATATGAAAGTGTAGAGAGAGAGAGGAGATGGATAGATCATATGAAAGTGTAGAGAGAGGGGAGAGATGGATAGATCATATGAAAGTGTAGAGAGAGGGGAGAGATGGATAGATCATATGAAAGTGTAGAGAGAGGGGAGAGATGGATAGATCATATGAAAGTGTAGAGAGGGGAGAGATGGATAGATCATATGAAAGTGTAGAGAGGGGAGAGATGGATAGATCATATGAAAGTGTAGAGAGAGGGAGAGATGGATAGATCATATGAAAGTGTAGAGAGGGGAGATGGATAGATCATATGAAAGTGTAGAGAGGGGAGAGATGGATAGATCATATGAAAGTGTAGAGAGAGGGGAGAGATGGATAGATCATATGAAAGTGTAGAGAGAGGGGAGACGGATAGATCATATGAAAGGGTAGAGAGAGGAGAGACGGATAGATCATATGAAAGGGTAGAGAGAGGAGAGGAGAGACGGATAGATCATATGAAAGGGTAGAGAGAGGAGAGGAGAGACGGATAGATCATATGAAAGGGTAGAGAGAGGAGAGGAGACTGATAGATCATATGAAAGGGTAGAGAGAGGAGAGGAGACTGATAGATCATATGAAAGGGTAGAGAGAGGAGAGGAGACTGATAGATCATATGAAAGGGTAGAGAGAGGAGAGGAGACTGATAGATCATATGAAAGGGTAGAGAGAGGAGAGGAGACTGATAGATCATATGAAAGGGTAGAGAGAGGAGAGAGACGGATAGATCATATGAAAGGGTAGAGAGAGGAGAGAGACGGATAGATCATATGAAAGGGTAGAGAGAGGAGAGGAGACGGATAGATCATATGAAAGGGTAGAGAGAGGAGAGGAGACGGATAGATCATATGAAAGGGTAGAGAGAGGAGAGGAGACGGATAGATCATATGAAAGGGTAGAGAGAGGAGAGGAGACGGATAGATCATATGAAAGGGTAGAGAGAGGAGAGAGACGGATAGATCATATGAAAGGGTAGAGAGAGGAGAGAGACGGATAGATCATATGAAAGGGTAGAGAGAGGAGAGAGACGGATAGATCATATGAAAGGGTAGAGAGAGGAGAAGAGACGGATAGATCATATGAAAGGGTAGAGAGAGGAGAGGAGACGGATAGATCATATGAAAGGGTAGAGAGAGGAGAGGAGACGGATAGATCATATGAAAGGGTAGAGAGAGGAGAGGAGACGGATAGATCATATGAAAGGGTAGAGAGAGGAGAGGAGACGGATAGATCATATGAAAGGGTAGAGAGAGGAGAGGAGACGGATAGATCATATGAAAGGGTAGAGAGGAGAGGAGACGGATAGATCATATGAAAGGGTAGAGAGAGGAGAGGAGACGGATAGATCATATGAAAGGGTAGAGAGAGGAGAGGAGACGGATAGATCATATGAAAGGGTAGAGAGAGGAGAGGGAGACGGATAGATCATATGAAAGGGTAGAGAGGAGAGGAGACGGATAGATCATATGAAAGGGTAGAGAGAGGAGAGGAGACGGATAGATCATATGAAAGGGTAGAGAGAGGAGAGGAGACGGATAGATCATATGAAAGGGTAGAGAGAGGAGAGGAGACGGATAGATCATATGAAAGGGTAGAGAGAGGAGAGGAGACTGATAGATCATATGAAAGGGTAGAGAGAGGAGAGGAGACTGATAGATCATATGAAAGGGTAGAGAGAGGAGAGGAGACTGATAGATCATATGAAAGGGTAGAGAGAGGAGAGGAGACTGATAGATCATATGAAAGGGTAGAGAGGAGAGGAGACTGATAGATCATATGAAAGGGTAGAGAGAGGAGAGGAGACTGATAGATCATATGAAAGGGTAGAGAGAGGAGAGGAGACTGATAGATCATATGAAAGGGTAGAGAGAGGAGAGGAGACTGATAGATCATATGAAAGGGTAGAGAGAGGAGAGGAGACTGATAGATCATATGAAAGGGTAGAGAGAGGAGAGGAGACTGATAGATCATATGAAAGGGTAGAGAGAGGAGAGGAGACTGATAGATCATATGAAAGGGTAGAGAGAGGAGAGGAGACTGATAGATCATATGAAAGGGTAGAGAGAGGAGAGGAGACTGATAGATCATATGAAAGGGTAGAGAGAGGAGAGGAGACTGATAGATCATATGAAAGGGTAGAGAGAGGAGAGGAGACTGATAGATCATATGAAAGGGTAGAGAGAGGAGAGGAGACTGATAGATCATATGAAAGGGTAGAGAGAGGAGAGGAGACTGATAGATCATATGAAAGGGTAGAGAGAGGAGAGGAGACTGATAGATCATATGAAAGGGTAGAGAGAGGAGAGGAGACTGATAGATCATATGAAAGGGTAGAGAGAGGAGAGGAGACTGATAGATCATATGAAAGGGTAGAGAGAGGAGAGGAGACTGATAGATCATATGAAAGGGTAGAGAGAGGAGAGGAGACTGATAGATCATATGATAGGGTAGAGAGAGGAGAGGAGACTGATAGATCATATGAAAGGGTAGAGAGAGGAGAGGAGACTGATAGATCATATGAAAGGGTAGAGAGAGGAGAGGAGACTGATAGATCATATGAAAGGGTAGAGAGAGGAGAGGAGACTGATAGATCATATGAAAGGGTAGAGAGAGGAGAGGAGACTGATAGATCATATGAAAGGGTAGAGAGAGGAGAGGAGACTGATAGATCATATGAAAGGGTAGAGAGAGGAGAGGAGACTGATAGATCATATGAAAGGGTAGAGAGAGGAGAGGAGACTGATAGATCATATGAAAGGGTAGAGAGAGGAGAGGAGACTGATAGATCATATGAAAGGGTAGAGAGAGGAGAGGAGACTGATAGATCATATGAAAGGGTAGAGAGAGGAGAGGAGACTGATAGATCATATGAAAGGGTAGAGAGAGGAGAGGAGACTGATAGATCATATGAAAGGGTAGAGAGAGGAGAGGAGACTGATAGATCATATGAAAGGGTAGAGAGAGGAGAGGAGACTGATAGATCATATGAAAGGGTAGAGAGAGGAGAGGAGACTGATAGATCATATGAAAGGGTAGAGAGAGGAGAGGAGACTGATAGATCATATGAAAGGGTAGAGAGGAGAGGAGACTGATAGATCATATGAAAGGGTAGAGAGAGGAGAGGAGACTGATAGATCATATGAAAGGGTAGAGAGAGGAGAGGAGACTGATAGATCATATGAAAGGGTAGAGAGAGGAGAGGAGACTGATAGATCATATGAAAGGGTAGAGAGAGAGAGGAGACTGATAGATCATATGAAAGGGTAGAGAGGAGAGGAGACTGATAGATCATATGAAAGGGTAGAGAGAGGAGAGGAGACTGATAGATCATATGAAAGGGTAGAGAGAGGAGAGGAGACTGATAGATCATATGAAAGGGTAGAGAGAGGAGAGGAGACTGATAGATCATATGAAAGGGTAGAGAGAGGAGAGGAGACTGATAGATCATATGAAAGGGTAGAGAGAGGAGAGGAGACTGATAGATCATATGAAAGGGTAGAGAGAGGAGAGGAGACTGATAGATCATATGAAAGGGTAGAGAGAGGAGAGGAGACTGATAGATCATATGAAAGGGTAGAGAGAGGAGAGGAGACTGATAGATCATATGAAAGGGTAGAGAGAGGAGAGGAGACTGATAGATCATATGAAAGGGTAGAGAGAGGAGAGGAGACTGATAGATCATATGAAAGGGTAGAGAGAGGAGAGGAGACTGATAGATCATATGAAAGGGTAGAGAGAGGAGAGGAGACTGATAGATCATATGAAAGGGTAGAGAGAGGAGAGGAGACTGATAGATCATATGAAAGGGTAGAGAGAGGAGAGGAGACTGATAGATCATATGAAAGGGTAGAGAGAGGAGAGGAGACTGATAGATCATATGAAAGGGTAGAGAGAGGAGAGGAGACTGATAGATCATATGAAAGGGTAGAGAGAGGAGAGGAGACTGATAGATCATATGAAAGGGTAGAGAGAGGAGAGGAGACTGATAGATCATATGAAAGTGTAGAGAGAGGGGAGATGGATAGATCATATGAAAGGGTAGAGAGGGAGAACGCTAGATTAGATCATATCCGGTACCTTGTGCAAACTGTCCTCTGGTGATGCCGAAGGGCTGGACCTGCAGGTGGAAGGTGTTGAGGGAAAAGTTCTGGTCTACAGCCAGAGTCTGTTCTGAACTACACATGTAGCTACGCCCCAGGGAGCCACGCAGGTAGTCCAGACTACTGTTACTGGTGTTGAACGGGGCTGGAGGGAGGGAGCGAGAGAGAGGAAGTGTAGAGAGGTAGAGGTGAACAGAGATCCAGACATTGTTATGGAACAGTAATTATTCAACAGAGAGAGAGAGAGAGACAGAGAGAGACAGAGAGAGACAGAGAAAGAGACAGGGAGTGGTGGTGGTGGTAATGGTGAGTGGTGGTAATGGTGAGTGGTGAGTGGTGGTAATGGTGAGTGGTGGTGGTGGTAAAGGTGAGTGGTGG
The DNA here is from genome assembly GCF_021184085.1 of Oncorhynchus gorbuscha. Taxonomy (NCBI): domain Eukaryota; kingdom Metazoa; phylum Chordata; class Actinopteri; order Salmoniformes; family Salmonidae; genus Oncorhynchus; species Oncorhynchus gorbuscha. Next base: position 31,800 of record NW_025747145.1, read on the forward strand.
TGGTGGTGGTAATGGTGAGTGGTGGTGGTAATGGTGAGTGGTGGTGGTGGTGGTAATGGTGAGTGGTGGTGGTAATGGTGAGTGGTGGTGGTGGTAATGGTGAGTGGTGGTGGTGGTAATGGTGAGTGGTGGTGGTGGTAATGGTGAGTGGTGGTAATGGTGAGTGGTGAGTGGTGGTAATGGTGAGTGGTGGTGGTGGTAATGGTGAGTGGTGGTGGTGGTAATGGTGAGTGGTGGTGGTGGTAATGGTGAGTGGTGGTGGTGGTAATGGTGAGTGGTGGTGGTGGTAATGGTGAGGGTAATGGTGAGTGGTGGTGGTGGTAATGGTGAGTGGTAAAGGTGAGTGGTGGTAAAGGTGAGTGGTGGTGGTGGTAAAGGTGAGTGGTGGTGGTGGTAATGGTGAGTGGTGGTAAAGGTGAGTGGTGGTGGTGGTAATGGTGAGTGGTGGTAAAGGTGAGTGGTGGTGGTGGTAAAGGTGAGTGGTGGTAATGGTGAGTGGTGGTGGTGGTAATGGTGAGTGGTGGTAATGGTGAGTGGTGGTGGTGGTAAAGGTGAGTGGTGGTGGTGGTGGTAATGGTGAGTGGTGGTGGTGGTAATGGTGAGTGGTGGTAATGGTGAGTGGTGGTGGTGGTAAAGGTGAGTGGTGGTGGTGGTAATGGTGAGTGGTGGTGGTAATGGTGAGTGGTGGTGGTGGTAATGGTGAGTGGTGGTGGTGGTAATGGTGAGTGGTGGTGGTAATGGTGAGTGGTGGTGGTGGTAATGGTGAGTGGTGGTAATGGTGAGTGGTGGTGGTGGTAATGGTGAGTGGTGGTGGTGGTAATGGTGAGTGGTGGTGGTGGTAATGGTGGTGGTGGTAAAGGTGAGTGGTGGTGGTGGTAAAGGTGAGTGGTGGTAATGGTGAGTGGTGGTAAAGGTGAGTGGTGGTAATGGTGAGTGGTGGTAATGGTGAGTGGTGGTGGTGGTGGTGGTAATGGTGGTAATGGTGAGTGGTGGTGGTGGTAATGGTGAGTGGTGGTGGTGGTAATGGTGAGTGGTGGTGGTGGTAATGGTGAGTGGTGGTAATGGTGAGTGGTGGTAAAGGTGAGTGGTGGTGGTGGTAAAGGTGAGTGGTGGTGGTAAAGGTGAGTGGTGGTGGTAAAGGTGAGTGGTGGTGGTAAAGGTGAGTGGTGGTGGTAAAGGTGAGTGGTGGTGGTGGTGGTGGTGGTGGTAATGGTGAGTGGTGGTGGTGGTAAAGGTGAGTGGTGGTAATGGTGAGTGGTGGTGGTGGTAATGGTGAGTGGTGGTGGTGGTAATGGTGAGTGGTGGTGGTGGTAATGGTGAGTGGTGGTGGTGGTAATGGTGAGTGGTGGTGGTGGTAATGGTGAGTGGTGGTGGTGGTAATGGTGAGTGGTGGTGGTGGTAAAGGTGAGTGGTGGTGGTGGTAATGGTGAGTGGTGGTGGTGGTAATGGTGAGTGGTGGTAATGGTGAGTGGTGGTAAAGGTGAGTGGTGGTAATGGTGGTAATGGTGGTAATGGTGAGTGGTGGTGGTGGTGGTAATGGTGGTAATGGTGAGTGGTGGTGGTGGTAATGGTGAGTGGTGGTGGTGGTAATGGTGAGTGGTGGTGGTGGTAATGGTGAGTGGTGGTGGTGGTAATGGTGAGTGGTGGTGGTGGTAATGGTGAGTGGTGGTGGTGGTAATGGTGAGTGGTGGTGGTGGTAATGGTGAGTGGTGGTAATGGTGAGTGGTGGTAAAGGTGAGTGGTGGTGGTGGTAAAGGTGAGTGGTGGTGGTGGTAAAGGTGAGTGGTGGTGGTAAAGGTGAGTGGTGGTGGTAAAGGTGAGTGGTGGTGGTAAAGGTGAGTGGTGGTGGTGGTGGTAATGGTGAGTGGTGGTGGTGGTAAAGGTGAGTGGTGGTGGTGGTAATGGTGAGTGGTGGTAATGGTGAGTGGTGGTAATGGTGAGTGGTGGTAATGGTGAGTGGTGGTGGTAAAGGTGAGTGGTAGTAAAGGTGAGTGGTGGTGGTGGTGGTAAAGGTGAGTGGTGGTGGTGGTAATGGTGAGTGGTGGTGGTGGTGGTAATGGTGAGTGGTGGTGGTGGTAAAGGTGAGTGGTGGTGGTGGTAATGGTGAGTGGTGGTAATGGTGAGTGGTGGTAATGGTGAGTGGTGGTAATGGTGAGTGGTGGTGGTAAAGGTGAGTGGTAGTAAAGGTGAGTGGTGGTGGTGGTGGTAAAGGTGAGTGGTGGTGGTGGTAATGGTGAGTGGTGGTGGTGGTGGTAATGGTGAGTGGTGGTGGTGGTAAAGGTGAGTGGTGGTGGTGGTAAAGGTGAGTGGTGGTGGTGGTAAAGGTGAGTGGTGGTGGTGGTAATGGTGAGTGGTGGTAATGGTGAGTGGTGGTAATGGTGAGTGGTGGTAATGGTGAGTGGTGGTGGTAAAGGTGAGTGGTGGTGGTAAAGGTGAGTGGTGGTAATGGTGAGTAGTGGTGGTAAAGGTGAGTGGTGGTGGTAAAGGTGAGTGGTGGTAGTAAAGGTGAGTGGTAGTAAAGGTGAGTGGTGGTGGTGGTGGTAATGGTGAGTGGTGGTAAAGGTGAGTGGTGGTGGTGGTAATGGTGGGTGGTGGTAAAGGTGAGTGGTGGTGGTGGTAATGGTGAGTGGTGGTAAAGGTGAGTGGTGGTGGTAATGGTGAGTGGTGGTGGTGGTGGTAATGGTGAGTGGTGGTGGTGGTGGTAATGGTGAGTGGTGGTGGTAAAGGTGAGTGGTGGTGGTAATGGTGAGTGGTGGTGGTGGTAAAGGTGAGTGGTGGTGGTGGTAAAGGTGAGTGGTGGTGGTGGTAAAGGTGAGTGGTGGTGGTGGTAATGGTGAGTGGTGGTGGTAAAGGTGAGTGGTGGTGGTAAAGGTGAGTGGTAGTAAAGGTGAGTGGTGGTGGTAAAGGTGAGTGGTGGTGGTAAAGGTGAGTGGTGGTGGTAAAGGTGAGTGGTAGTAAAGGTGAGTGGTGGTGGTAAAGGTGAGTGGTGGTGGTAAAGGTGAGTGGTGGTGGTAAAGGTGAGTGGTGGTGGTGGTAAAGGTGAGTGGTGGTGGTGGTAAAGGTGAGTGGTGGTGGTAATGGTGAGTGGTGGTGGTGGTGGTAATGGTGAGTGGTGGTGGTGGTGGTAATGGTGAGTGGTGGTAATGGTGAGTGGTGGTGGTAAAGGTGAGTGGTGGTGGTAAAGGTGAGTGGTGGTGGTGGTAAAGGTGAGTGGTGGTGGTGGTAAAGGTGAGTGGTGGTGGTGGTAATGGTGAGTGGTGGTAGTAAAGGTGAGTGGTAGTAAAGGTGAGTGGTGGTGGTAAAGGTGAGTGGTGGTGGTAAAGGTGAGTGGTGGTGGTAAAGGTGAGTGGTGGTGGTAAAGGTGAGTGGTGGTAGTAAAGGTGAGTGGTGGTAGTAAAGGTGAGTGGTGGTAAAGGTGAGTGGTGGTGGTGGTAAAGGTGAGTGGTGGTGGTAAAGGTGAGTGGTGGTGGTGGTAATGGTGAGGGTAATGGTGAGTGGTGGTGGTAATGGTGAGTGGTGGTGGTAAAGGTGAGTGGTGGTAAAGGTGAGTGGTAGTAAAGGTGAGTGGTGGTGGTGGTAAAGGTGAGTGGTGGTGGTGGTAAAGGTGAGTGGTAGTAAAGGTGAGTGGTGGTGGTGGTAAAGGTGAGTGGTGGTAAAGGTGAGTGGTGGTGGTGGTAAAGGTGAGTGGTGGTAAAGGTGAGTGGTGGTAGTAAAGGTGAGTGGTGGTAAAGGTGAGTGGTGGTGGTAAAGGTGAGTGGTGGTAAAGGTGAGTGGTGGTAGTAAAGGTGAGTGGTGGTGGTAAAGGTGAGTGGTGGTGGTAAAGGTGAGTGGTGGTGGTAAAGGTGAGTGGTAGTAAAGGTGAGTGGTGGTGGTAAAGGTGAGTGGTGGTAAAGGTGAGTGGTAGTACATATAATCTCAGTCCTGAAGAGACCGATCAGTGTAACATACTGGTACTATTTGGTCTATATGGACACTATTGATAAGAGGAAACACTAACCTGTCATATCAGACCAAGCTGCTACCACAGACAGACCAGTCAGGTGGTACCTGTTAGACGTGGTGTTCTGGAAAGACAAGAAACAACATCAGCCACAGAGGAGAGAGAATTGACAGACAGACAGACTGATAACCAGTCAGGCAGACAGGTAAACAGACAGGGACGCAGACAGACAGACAAAAGTGCAAAAGACTGAGACAGGTAAACGGTAGAGTGATGATGTCACCAGAGTAAACAGGAAGCTGAGGTTGGTGGCACTGCCCTGTGTCAGCACCAGGGTGGCGCTTGTGGGGTCACATGATCCTGAGCTGGTCGTCTGATTGGGCAGCAGGTTTACTACTTCCTGGATAGTCTGTCAATGAAGAGGAGAGGGATAGGTTATTGTGTGTTACTGGGACAGTGTGTGTGTGTGTGTGTGTGTGTGTGTGTTACCTTATTCTGTGAGGCAGAGAAGTGGGAGATGTTGAGCTGCAGTGCCATGCGGGCCAGCAGACAGACGGTCCCGTTGCTATTGGAGACAGAGTAGCTGCCCTGGTTAGGTGTTCCAGGGGGGGTGGGGATGGGGGCGGGGGCTGCTGTGGTGGTGGAGGGGGATGGAGGCGGGGCTGTGGTGAAGCTCTGGTCTGCAGTACACACACTCTCTGGGAAGAACAGAACAGACGGTTCAGACCAGCTATCACACAACACAACACGGGTCAATACCCTCATACTGTTCAGACCAGCTATCACACAACACAACACGGGTCAATACCCTCATACTGTTCAGACCAGCTATCACACAACACGGGTCAATACCCTCATACTGTTCAGACCAGCTATCACACAACACAACACGGGTCATTACCCTCATACTGTTCAGACCAGCTATCACACAACACAACACGGGTCAATACCCTCATACTGTTCAGACCAGCTATCACACAACACAACACGGGTCAATACCCTCATACTGTTCAGACCAGCTGTCACACAACACGGGTCAATACCCTCATACTGTTCAGACCAGCTATCACACAACACAACACGGGTCAATACCCTCATACTGTTCAGACCAGCTATCACACAACACGGGTCAATACCCTCATACTGTTCAGACCAGCTATCACACAACACAACACGGGTCATTACCCTCATACTGTTCAGACCAGCTATCACACAACACAACACGGGTCAATACCCTCAGACTGTTCAGACCAGCTATCACACAACACAACACGGGTCAATACCCTCATACTGTTCAGACCAGCTATCACACAACACGGGTCAATACCCTCATACTGTTCAGACCAGCTATCACACAACACAACACGGGTCAATACCCTCATACTGTTCAGACCAGCTGTCACACAACACGGGTCAATACCCTCATACTGTTCAGACCAGCTTTCACACAACACAACACGGGTCAATACCCTCATACTGTTCAGACCAGCTATCACACAACACAACACGGGTCAATACCCTCATACTGTTCAGACCAGCTATCACACAACACAACACGGGTCAATACCCTCATACTGTTCAGACCAGCTATCACACAACACGGGTCAATACCCTCATACTGTTCAGACCAGCTTTCACACAACACGGGTCATTACCCTCATACTGTTCAGACCTCACACAACACGGATCAATACCCTCATACTGTTCAGACCAGCTATCACACAACACAACACGGGTCATTACCCTCATACTGTTCAGACCAGCTATCACACAACACGGGTCAATACCCTCATACTGTTCAGACCAGCTATCACACAACACAACACGGGTCATTACCATCATACTGTTCAGACCAGCTATCACACAACACAACACGGGTCAATACCCTCATACTGTTCAGACCAGCTATCACACAACACAACACGGGTCAATACCCTCATACTGTTCAGACCAGCTATCACACAACACAACACGGGTCAATACCCTCATACTGTTCAGACCAGCTATCACACAACACGGGTCAATACCCTCATACTGTTCAGACCAGCTATCACACAACACAACACGGGTCAATACCCTCATACTGTTCAGACCAGCTATCACACAACACAACACGGGTCATTACCCTCATACTGTTCAGACCAGCTATCACACAACACAACACGGGTCATTACCCTCATACTGTTCAGACCAGCTATCACACAACACAACACGGGTCAATACCCTCATACTGTTCAGACCAGCTATCACACAACACGGGTCAATACCCTCATACTGTTCAGACCAGCTATCACACAACACGGGTCAATACCCTCATACTGTTCAGACCAGCTATCACACAACACGGGTCAATACCCTCATACTGTTCAGACCAGCTATCACACAACACAACACGGGTCAATACCCTCATACTGTTCAGACCTCACACAACACAACACGGGTCATTACCCTCATACTGTTCAGACCTCACACAACACAACACGGGTCATTACCCTCATACTGTTCAGACCTCACACAACACGGGTCAATACCCTCATACTGTTCAGACCAGCTATCACACAACACGGGTCAATACCCTCATACTGTTCAGACCAGCTATCACACAACACAACACGGGTCATTACCCTCATACTGTTCAGACCTCACACAACACGGGTCATTACCCTCATACTGTTCAGACCTCACACAACACGGGTCAATTCCCTCATACTGTTAAATTAAACACAATAAGTTAAGTGGTCAAAGTCAAACATGTAAAGGAATAACCAAAGTGTTGATGGTCAGTAAACAGTTGTTGATGGTTGACGGTCAGTAAACAGTTGTTAATGGTTGACGGTCAGTAAACAGTTGTTAATGGTTGACGGTCAGTAAACAGTTGTTAATGGTCGACGGTCAGTAAACAGTTGTTGATGGTCGACGGTCAGTAAACAGTTGTTGATGGTTGACGGTCAGTAAACAGTTGTTGATGGTTGACGGTCAGTAAACAGTTGATGGTTGACGGTCAGTAAACAGTTGATGGTTGACGGTCAGTAAACAGTTGATGGTCGACGGTCAGTAAACAGTTGTTGATGGTCGACGGTCAGTAAACAGTTGTTGATGGTCGACGGTCAGTAAACAGTTGTTGATGGTCGACGGTCAGTAAACAGTTGTTAATGGTCGACGGTCAGTAAACAGTTGTTGATGGTCGACGGTCAGTAAACAGTTGTTGATGGTCGACGGTCAGTAAACAGTTGTTGATGGTTGACGGTCAGTAAACAGTTGATGGTCGACGGTCAGTAAACAGTTGTTGATGGTCGACGGTCAGTAAACAGTTGTTGATGGTCGACGGTCAGTAAACAGTTGTTAATGGTTGACGGTCAGTAAACAGTTGTCGACGGTCAGTAAACAGTTGTTGATGGTTGACGGTCAGTAAACAGTTGTTGATGGTCAGTAAACAGTTGTTGATGGTCAGTAAACAGTTGTTGATGGTCAGTAAACAGTTGTTGATGGTCAGTAAACAGTTGTTGATGGTCGACGGTCAGTAAACAGTTGTTGATGGTCGACGGTCAGTAAACAGTTGGTCGACGGTCAGTAAACAGTTGTTAATGGTCGACGGTCAGTAAACAGTTGTTAATGGTCGACGGTCAGTAAACAGTTGTTGATGGTCGACGGTCAGTAAACAGTTGTTGATGGTCGACGGTCAGTCAACAGTTGTTGATGGTCGACGGTCAGTCAACAGTTGTTGATGGTCGACGGTCAGTCAACAGTTGTTGATGGTCGACGGTCAGTCAACAGTTGTTGATGGTCGACGGTCAGTCAACAGTTGTTGATGGTCGACGGTCAGTCAACAGTTGTTGATGGTCGACGGTCAGTCAACAGTTGTTGATGGTCGACGGTCAGTCAACAGTTGTTGATGGTCGACGGTCAGTCAACAGTTGTTGATGGTCGACGGTCAGTAAACAGTTGTTGATGGTCGACGGTCAGTAAACAGTTGTTGATGGTTGACGGTCAGTAAACAGTTGTTGATGGTTGACGGTCAGTAAACAGTTGTTGATGGTTGACGGTCAGTAAACAGTTGTTGATGGTTGACGGTCAGTAAACAGTTGTTGATGGTTGACGGTCAGTAAACAGTTGTTGATGGTTGACGGTCAGTAAACAGTTGTTGATGGTTGACGGTCAGTAAACAGTTGTTGATGGTTGGCGGTCAGTAAACAGTTGTTGATGGTTGACGGTCAGTAAACAGTTGTTGATGGTTGACGGTCAGTAAACAGTTGTTGATGGTTGACGGTCAGTAAACAGTTGTTGATGGTTGACGGTCAGTAAACAGTTGTTGATGGTTGACGGTCAGTAAACAGTTGTTGATGGTTGACGGTCAGTAAACAGTTGTTGATGGTTGACGGTCAGTAAACAGTTGTTGATGGTTGACGGTCAGTAAACAGTTGTTGATGGTTGACGGTCAGTAAACAGTTGTTGATGGTCGACGGTCAGTAAACAGTTGTTGATGGTTGACGGTCAGTAAACAGTTGTTGATGGTTGACGGTCAGTAAACAGTTGTTGATGGTTGACGGTCAGTAAACAGTTGTTGATGGTTGACGGTCAGTAAACAGTTGTTGATGGTTGACGGTCAGTAAACAGTTGTTGATGGTTGACGGTCAGTAAACAGTTGTTGATGGTTGACGGTCAGTAAACAGATGTTAATGGTTGACGGTCAGTAAACAGATGTTAATGGTTGACGGTCAGTAAACAGTTGTTAATGGTTGACGGTCAGTAAACAGTTGTTAATGGTCAGTGGTGGACAATAAGTGTGCGTCCCAAATGAGTCCCGGTCCAAAGTAGTGCACTATCTAGAGAAAGGGTGAGATTGGGGGCTCAGCCCAGGTGTTGGTGGCTGTACCGTTGGGGCTCAGATCGTCTCCTGTCATGTAGGCCTCCATCGTGACGTTTGAGAAGGTGACGGTGGCTCCTCCCACAATGACAGGGGAGGCGCTGATACATCTGTAGGTGGTGTTGACCCTAGCAACCATCCCTACAGAGGTCGTCTCCACAGTTACCACATCTGTCGAAAAACAGACAAGACACATTGGTCAGAAATCAAATAATAATCCATTCTGTGTGTGTGAAGCGTGACTCCATGTGTTAGTATGACTCCATGTGTTAGCATGACTCCATGTGTTAGTATGAGTGTGTGTGTAGCATGACTCCATGTGTTAGTATGAGTGTGTGTGTAGCATGACTCCGTGTGTTAGCATGACTCCGTGTGTTAGCATGACTCCGTGTGTTAGCATGACTCCGTGTGTTAGCATGACTCCGTGTGTTAGCATGACTCCGTGTGTTAGCATGACTCCGTGTGTTAGCATGACTCCGTGTGTTAGCATGACTCCGTGTGTTAGCATGACTCCGTGTGTTAGCATGACTCCGTGTGTTAGCATGACTCCGTGTGTTAGCATGACTCCGTGTGTTAGCATGACTCCGTGTGTTAGCATGACTCCGTGTGTTAGCATGACTCCGTGTGTTAGCATGACTCCGTGTGTTAGCATGACTCCGTGTGTTAGCATGACTCCGTGTGTTAGCATGACTCCGTGTGTTAGCATGACTCCGTGTGTTAGCATGACTCCGTGTGTTAGTATGACTCCGTGTGTTAGTATGACTCCGTGTGTTAGTATGACTCCGTGTGTTAGTATGACTCCGTGTGTTAGTATGTGTAGAAAAGGCCCATGGAGTTGGTGGAATACTCCTTTAATTAATTGCCATTTACTCAGCTGGGCCAGGGGCGCTTTAATTAGGTCAGGTGGAAATGTCCTACAGATCTCAACTCTATAAAAGGAGGAAATTGCCATCGCCTGATCTCGCTGCTTTCTCTTCCCTAAATCCATCTGATCCAGAAGTTCTGTGCGTCCATGAATCCACGTAAGTCCACCGACTCTTACCTTTCATCTGAATGATCTGTGGTGATCGGGAGAGTGGGCCATTCAGTTATTGTTTATAGTTATCACCGCGGAGCGCGGCTTGGAGCGCACGCTTCAAACATATTGTGTAATGTGAATTGTTAATAATGACTGCTATGATTTGAACTTTGATTATGAATTTGATTGTATACATGTTATTTGTTTCCTTTGTGATGCAGCACAGACTACCAGTAAATATACCACTTTATGGTTAAAGGAATTCCTGCCTCAGTCTCATACATTCCTCTGTCACCTGACACGTGACCACCTGTTCACCTTCACTGTCAGTCATCCTACCTGTCCAGCAACCCACACAGATTCCACTAATCTTTCAATGGTCCTTTGAGCCGGATGATGACTCAACCAAAGACAGGTGAAAAGGAAATGGAGGCGGAGAGGGAAGAATTGTCTCCACTGGAAGGAAGAAGAGAGGAGGAGAGAGCAGCTGAGGGAAAGGTCTTGGAACAAAGGAAATATCCAGGAGCTAAGCCTAAAGCAACAAAGGCTTCATCCTCAACTACCAGGAGCACCAGAAGAACCAGGCAAGCACCTGGTTATCTTAAGGACTATGTGGTCGAGGTTCCGACATCAAAGGGCAAGCCCACCAGAGCTCAAAGAGTTGATGGATCAACTGTATGTTTCAGCCATCAACCATCCCCTCTGAGCAAAGGACCGGAAACTGCTTTGGAGCAGGAAAGTGGTCTACGTGAGGAACCTATGGAAGAGGTAACTCCCACTGCACAGGTCGACCAGCTTCCAGAGGCAGGCTCCGCTCACCCCTTAACTAATGGGAAATCGTCGAAGCACTCTAGACGGAGTGGGAGTTCGACCAGTGGATACCCCTTTGGAAGTGGCCATGGCAGCCGCCATTCACTAGCCCTCAGCAATTCACAGAACGCTGTCCTACAAGAGAGGATGAAACTATTAGCTTTGGAGGAAATTGAGCGTCAGATTGAGGAGGAACGACAGGCTGACGAACGATGTCACCAATTGGATGTGCAGGCCCGTAGAGCTCTACAGGAAAGGGAATTCATTGCCAAGGACCTGGCACAGCAGCGACGGCACCGTCAAGCCAGAAGGGAATTAGAGGAGGCACGGATGGTCTCATCCTTCCTGGAGAGGAACGAACAGGGAGTTGACCTGACCACCCCTCCACATGGACCTGAACTGTCTGCCTTTCTTTCCCAATCTGCCCCTCTGGTACAGCATGGCACACAGTCCTCGGAGGCTCCGGGGTCAACAGCCAACACGGAGCACGGGAGACGGGCCGCTCCGCCAACGCCCTCTATGCCAGTGACACAAGTTAGCATTCCTCCATCTGGACAAAGCATCACTCCTTCGCCTTTCCGCCAATTACCAACCAAGGCAAATCGTTCCTTTCATCCAGGGCCAGGCCAGTCCTCAAACAGGTCGGAGGGCTCTCGCCCAATTCCGGCTGCCACAAATGGTGGGTCTGGGACAGTAGGTGACCGGCCCAATGAGGCCACAGTGGGCTCATCAGAAGTCCCGGGTTTATCCTTCACGCAACCAGAAGAGGGAGCCAACATTATGAAACTTCTAGTAGCCTCAGCCTATGGAATTCCCAGACCCAAACTGCCATACTTTGAAAATGGAAAGGAGAGTGAATTTGTCCTTTTGGAAATGGCATTGGAGAGTCTACTGGGTATTCACAGTCATCTGTCAGAACGCTACAAATACCAAGTACTAATGGATCATTTGCGGTTTCCAAGTGCATACAGGCTGGCCCAATCCTTTATGCATTCCGCAACACCATACACGACAGCTCTCCAGGCCCTGAAGGCAAGATATGGTGAGCCACGTCAGCTAGTCCAGAATGAACTAAACAACATCCTGAACACGTCTCCAATTAAAATGGGAGACCATGCTGCCTTCCAAGAATTCTCCCTGGCTGTCCAATCCCTGACCTCTATGCTCCAATCCGTTGAAGGAGAAGACGGGAACGAGCTAAAATGTGGCTCCCACGTGGACAGGCTTCTCAGCAAACTTCCAGTGTACCTCAGAGACAGTTTCATTGAACATTGTTTGAATAAGGGCATCCTGAAAGAGGGCTCGAGAAGCACCTATGCTCTCAGAGACCTGGCCACATGGTTGGAGGTGAAGGCAAAGGCGAAGAGCATCGCTCACCAGGCCACAATCTCCGCCATAGCCACAGGGGGAAGGAAGGAGTTTGAACGCCAGCAGGGACAGAAAAGACCAAATCCCACTACCATGTACTTAAATAGTGAGGCCAGGGAGGAACCCGGGAAGAAGACCCCTCTCAAGAGCAAGAACATCAAATTCCAGCCTTACTGCCCATATTGCAATAGTAAGGGGCACTTCCTTGGCTCATGCCCCAGAGTAAAAAGCTCACTCAAACTCAATTGAAGGCCTGGATCACTTCAGGCGAGCGATGCTACAAGTGTGCCCGTAGCCATAAGGTGGAGACCTGCACATTGAGGAAACCCTGCAACCGCTGTAAAGAAATCCATCTCACCGTGTTGCATGATCTATTTCCCCAAGCAAAGAAGGAGCAGAGTATGCTCATGGTAGGAGCTGCAAAGGAGCTGTATCTCGACCAGCAGAACCGATCTCCAAGGGTCATGTTGAAGGTGGTCAAGGTCACTCTGCAAAGTGAAGGGAGAAGCATTGATACATTCGCCATTCTAGATGATGGGTCAGAAAGAACAATCATTCTCACAGCGGCCACCCGTCAGCTTAACCTGGAAGGGACCCCCGAGACCCTTAATCTCAGAACGGTGCGACATGTTATCCAAATGAAAGGCTCTGCTGTAACCTTTAGCATTTCACCTTCAGGAAACAGGGACGTGGCCTATAACATCACCAATGCCTTCACGGCAGATGGCTTGAATCTCGCAGAGCACTCCTGCCCGGTAAGTGTTCTACAGAAACAATATCCTCATCTACGAGGATTGCCTCTTCCTAACCTGGCCAGAGTAGCACCACTTATCCTGATTGGGTCAGACCACCCACATCTCGTCACCCCGACTGAGCCTATACGAGCTGGACCAGAAGGAGGACCCATTGCTGTCCATACATCCTTGGGTTGGGCTGTGCAAGGTCCATCCCATCTACTTCTCTCCACCCAAGCTGTACAGTCACAGCAAGTCCTCTTCACCAGAAGCAATCCAGATGCAGCCACTGACCTCCTTCGGAATGTTGAGATGCTATGGAAGATGGACACCTTCTCCAACCGGAAGCTACAGGAGGTCACTCGCTCGAAAAATGACTCCTATGCATTAGACCTCCTGGAGAAGAGCACCACCACCACTGAAATGGATGGAGTTCGCAGGTATGCAACCCCACTGCTACGGGTGCCCAACCATCCTCCTCTGGCAACCACGACACGGGCTGTACTCCCACTACTGCGTGGAACAGAGCGACGCCTGGTGAAGAATCCTGAGCTTGCAGAAGTTCATAACCGAGAGATTCATAACCTTATGGAGGCAGGCTACACCCATGTCTCCTTTGTCATGGCCAGGTCCAGGGTCGCACCCAAGAAGCAGTTGTCAATGCCTAGGCTGGAACTCGGTGCTGCCCTTTCCGGAGCCCAGTTGGCCTCTACCTTGCGAGCCGAGCTCACCTTGCCAATCCAAAGGATCATCTACTGGAGTGATTCGACCACTGTATTGACATGGCTCAAGTCGGAGTCCTGCAGGTATAAGGTGTTTGTCGGGACTCGCATTGCGGAAATCCAAGACCTAACAGAAGTCCAGGACTGGAGGTATGTTGATAGCATAAACAATCCTGCTGATAATATTACTAGAGGTAAAACCCTTAAGGAATTGGCTAAACCCCATCGCTGGAGCTTGGGACCACCATTCTTGTCCCAACCAGAGAACGAGTGGCCGACAGCCCCCAGGCGTGCGGCCCCTCCGCGACCGACTGAAGCTCATGAGTTAAGGAAGTCTGCCCAATGCTACAGCATTTCTACGGAACCAACAACTGCTCTCCCTGACCTAACACAATCCCAAACACTGCCGGATCTGATCACCGCCACAAACCAGACCTCAGATGGGGTGGCTTCTATACCTACCTCCCTCGCGGCAGAGACACTACTCCTCCAGCAAGCACAAGCAGTTAGCTTCCCTGAGGAGTTAAAAGCTCTGAAAGCCGGTAGGGAAGTGGCTAAGGGCAGCCGTCTTCTCTCTCTTGCCCCAGAATATGATCCAATCCTTGGAGTGATCAGAGTCGGAGGGAGGCTGCGCCAAGCGGAGGTTTTGGACCCAGATGCTATCCACCCAATTATCCTTGACTCCAGACACCCTCTTACCAGGCTCCTCATCAAGAGTTATGATGAGCGGCTACTCCACCCAGGGCCAGAGAGGGTCTATGGGGAGATGAGGCGGAAGTACTGGATAATTGGAGGACGAGGAGCCATTCGTAAGCACCAATACGCCTGCGTAGAATGTCAGAGATGGCGGGCCGGAGCTACGGTGCCCAAAATGGCAGATTTACCCCCTGCTCGCTTGCGCCTCCTTAAACCACCCTTCTGGTCAACAGGAGTAGATTGCTTCGGCTCCTTGATGATCAAGTTAGGTCGTCGTGTGGAAAAGCGCTGGGGCATTCTATTCAAGTATATGACAACCAGATGTGTCCACCTGGACCTACTGGAGAGTTTGGATACGGAAGCCTTCCTCATGGCCCTACGGCGGTTTATCTCCCGACGGGGGAAACCCTACGAGATCCTGGCTGACAGAGGTACGAACTTCAAGGCAGGAGAAGCCAGGTTGGAGGAAGCCTTCCAAGCCATGGAACCCAGCCTCCAGGATCAGCTGATGGACCAACAAATCTCATTCAAATTTAACCCTCCAGGCGCTCCTCATTTTGGAGGAACATGGGAGCGAGAGATCAAATCTGTAAAGACGGCCTTACGAGTCGTACTAGGGGACCAAACTGTCACTGAAACTGTCTTGAGGACTGTCCTGATAGAGGTGGAAGGGATTCTGAACTCCAAACCCTTGGGATATCTCTCTGCAGACATCGCTGACCCCGATCCGGTTACACCGAATATGCTTTTGATGGGACGCCGAGATGCGTCACTTCCTCAAGCCATGTATGCTGATACCAACCTCGTAGGCAGACGCCGGTGGCGACACAGCCAAATCTTAGCTGACCATTTTGGGCCCGATTCATTCGGGATTACCTACCAAGTCTACAGCACAGAGGAAATGGCGGAGAGAAATGGCCAGCCTGGAAACTGGCCAAGTAGTAATGATGGTGGACCCTCAGCTGCCTCGAGCCTCCTGGCCGGTGGGCCGTATAACTAAGACCATGCCTGGGACCGATGGTCATGTTAGATCAGTGGAAATCCAGGTGAAGAACCGGACATATATCCGGCCAGTTGCCCGACTGATTCCTCTCCCATCTGATCACAGAGGATGGGGAGCAATGAGCCTTTTTGAGGAATGTGGAAATTAACAAATTTCCGGGGTGGCTGTAGAAAAGGCCCATGGAGTTGGTGGAATACTCCTTTAATTAATTGCCATTTACTCAGCTGGGCCAGGGGCGCTTTAATTAGGTCAGGTGGAAATGTCCTACAGATCTCAACTCTATAAAAGGAGGAAATTGCCATCGCCTGATCTCGCTGCTTTCTCTTCCCTAAATCCATCTGATCCAGAAGTTCTGTGCGTCCATGAATCCACGTAAGTCCACCGACTCTTACCTTTCATCTGAATGATCTGTGGTGATCGGGAGAGTGGGCCATTCAGTTATTGTTTATAGTTATCACCGCGGAGCGCGGCTTGGAGCGCACGCTTCAAACATATTGTGTAATGTGAATTGTTAATAATGACTGCTATGATTTGAACTTTGATTAT
>NW_025747145.1:57500-68135 GCF_021184085.1 Oncorhynchus gorbuscha
AGGTCAGGTTATTAGTGTGTGGCTAAGGAGTGCCTGACCAGAGGGTGTGGGCGTGTCTCAATAGTCCAGACGGGCTTCCTTTCTCTCCTCAGAGGATCAATTCATCCAAATCAGCACTTGAGTTCAGACAGAATGAATGTCAGATGAACGAAGAGTACATTCTAAATGACACCCTATTCCCTATATAGTGCACTACTTTTGACAAGGACTATTTTTGAGCAGCCCTATAGGCCCTGGTTAAAAGTAGTGCACTATCCCCTATAGGCCCTGGTTAAAAGTAGTGCACTATCCCCTATAGGCCCTGGTTAAAAGTAGTGCACTATCCCCTTTGGCCCTGGTTAAAGGTAGTGCACTATCCCCTATAGGCCCTGGTTAAAAGTAGTGCACTATCCCCTATAGGTCCTGGTTAAAAGTAGTGCACTATCCCCTATAGGCCCTGGTTAAAAGTAGTGCACTATCCCCTATAGGCCCTGGTTAAAAGTAGTGCACTATCCCCTATAGGCCCTGGTTAAAAGTAGTGCACTATCCCCTTTGGCCCTGGTTAATAATAAAAAGTAGTGCACTATCCCCTTTGGCCCTGGTTAAAGGTAGTGCACTATCCCCTATAGGCCCTGGTTAAAGGTAGTGCACTACATTAGGAATAGGGTGCCACTTAAGACGTACCCTGTTATCTAAGATGAGGTCATCAGCTTCGAGAGCAGGGAGCCTGACAAGGCCTGATGCTGCCTCTGGTTTCATTAATTATTGGAATTGATTCGGCCAAGTGCATCTGCCTCTCTCTGTTCAGTGCGCTTTCTGTTTATGCAGTGGCCTCTGCTCAGTTCGGCAGCTGCGCGACTGAGAGGGAGAAGCCTGTGTGCTTCGTGGGTTACCGGATCTTTTTTTCCCGGCAGTTTTAATTGAAGATCACTCCGCGACCAACACGATGCAGCGCTGTAGTTCAGCAGCAGATGATGCGCCGTCAGCCAATGACTTGGTATTCTCACTCGCCAGCTGTCATCTAATGTCGTCAAACTAGCCATAAATTCTGACTGAGCTCAATTGTCATGAAACACATATACAGCGATGAGTTTCTCTCGCTTTCATACAAACTTATAACGAGGAGCACCCACAATGGTATTTTGTGTGTGAAAGTGCTTAGTAATGAGTCTCGCATAAGGAATAAATTAATTAAACGACATGTCCTGAGCAAACATCCACAGCATGATGGTAAACCCAGGGAGGTCTTTCAGAGCAGGGCTGAAATGCTTCAGGAAACATCCACAGCATGATGGTAAACCCAGGGAGGTCTTTCAGAGCAGGGCTGAAATGCTTCAGGAAACATCCACAGCATGATGGTAAACCCAGGGAGGTCTTTCAGAGCAGGGCTGAAATGCTTCAGGAAACATCCACAGCATGATGGTAAACCCAGGGAGGTCTTTCAGAGCAGGGCTGAATGCTTCAGGAAACATCCACAGCATGATGGTAAACCCAGGAGGTCTTTCAGAGCAGGGCTGAAATGCTTCAGGAAACATCCACAGCATGATGGTAAACCCAGGGAGGTCTTTCAGAGCAGGGCTGAAATGCTTCAGGAAACATCCACAGCATGATGGTAAACCCAGGGAGATCTTTCAGAGCAGGGCTGAAATGCTTCAGGAAACATCCACAGCATGATGGTAAACCCAGGGAGGTCTTTCAGAGCAGGGCTGAAATGCTTCAGGAAACATCGCTTCGACAGTGGAAAAGTAATTCAGCTAGCAAGGCATTGTTGTCATTTTATAACAGAAATAAGGGGAGTACTAACTAACTCTCATAGTAGTAGATGTGAGTTTCTCTTTCAAACAATCCCATGGCCTTGTACACAGCTAATAGCCAACCATCGCCAAAGCAAGTTAGTTAGCTACTAACCCTAAGTAACAGTACAGATGAAGATGAAAAATGATCAGGCCTACGGTACATTTTACTGTACAAATGATCAGGCCTACGGTACATCTTACTGTACAAAGGATCAGGCCTACAGTACATCTTACTGTAGAAAGGATCAGGCATACAGTACATCTTACTGTACAAATGATCAGGCCTACGGTACATCTTACTGTACAAAGGATCAGACATACAGTACATCTTACTGTAGAAAGGATCAGGCATACAGTACATCTTACTGTAGAAAGGATCAGGCATACAGTACATCTTACTGTAGAAATGATCAGGCCTACAGTACATCTTACTGTAGAAATTATTGTTGAAAGAAAGTCTAGGTTGGAACTGTTGCTGTTAAAATTCAAGTCATGTTTTATTCTGAACTGGAATAAACTGATTGATCACATCACACAGATATAGACCAGAAAACACACACGCAGTCCTTTTCTGGTCTATATCTGTGTGATGTGATCAATCAGTTTATTCCAGTTCAGAATATAAAATATGTATTGTATTTTAACAGCAACGTGTCTATTCTGGGCTCTGTTTTTAGACAGTGTAACACGGAGGTCATTCTCAGCCTTGAAACTTTATCTGTACTTGTTTTTAAGTACGCCAGAGTTGAGAAGCCCGACTCACATCAGTATGTGGTGCCAAACTGGACCAGAACATCTACTGCTTTCTCAGTCAGGCACGAGACCGCTTCCTGCTGTAGATGAGCAACCCAGAACTGTGTGTGAGTTTGCCTCAAACAGCGTCTTGCTTCAATCAGTTTAATCCAGTTCAGAATTAAAATGATGACTTGACTTCATCTTCACTGTTACTTAGGGTTGCACTATCAAAAAGCCTGTCTGTTCTGCATCTGTGTGATGTGATCAATCAGTTTGTTCCAGTTCAGAATGAAAATTATTTATTGAATTTTAACAGCAACAGTTACAACCTAGACAGATGTGCGTTTTAATGGTGTTTGTCTATATTGCATTTATTTTAGGTATAATGGCAATGAAATACAGATATTTATGTATAGTTGCATATTTTCCTAAGCTTGGGTCCCAGGAAAACAGAATTCAGTGGGTTATTAATGTCCATTAACTATCTGGCCTGGTTGAGAGCAGAGAGCAACAGGCCCTGCTGTGCCTCATGCACCAGTGTGATGATGACTCAGGGAGTTTTACTCCAGTAGTTAAACATGACCCTGCCTGCCTCACGTCCTCCCTAACACACACACACACACAGTAGTATTTTATTAGTATCCCCGTTAGCTGTTGCACACACACCACACACCACACAACACACACACACACACACACACACACACACACACACACATATAGCAAAACAGACAACACTGAAACAAAGAGCAACCACACTATAATACTGTTTCCACGGCAGTAGAGAGAAGAGGTGTGACTCAACACTGTAATCACAGGTTGACTACAACACACACATTATCAACCCGATTATAGTTCTAATGTAGGCCTGGATCTTATCACTATTAAATACAAAATAAAGTCAAGGGACAATGTTTCAAATGTCAATGAACCTGTGACCTGTGACCTGGCCCGTGAATAGCAGCACAGCACACAAACCTTCCACAAAACAGTAGAAAAAAAATCTAGACCACAACTACATTAGGCCTATAGCTTATAGTCGGTTGACTTGACAGTGCTGTGACAACACATCTGTGTGTTCGTGTCTCTCAGTATGAGCGGCCAGCTAATGGTCGGTCATAGAGGCTCCAGTGTTTCAACACACAAAGCACCTCTACGGTCACGTGAAGCGTTCCCGGAACAATGGGTTGACAGAGAGACAGACGCGCTGTTGATTTTAGGAAAACAAACTGCCCGTTTGTCTGTTCCCATTTGATTCACTTGTCACACAACATGTCCTGGACATCATGACGAAATAAACATGTGTACAAATACGACAGAGAGAAAAAAAAATAACATTACACCGAAACGTCCATAAATAAAACGTATATCCAAAAACATAAAATAATATGCTTTATGTCATAGGCCCCTATATAATTATTTATGTCTAACTTCCTTATGCCGAATTAACAAATCACCATACTACACGATAATAGAATACTAGCGGAGATTATGACGTCGTTTCATTTCCCCCTCCGTCTCAGTAACCGACCTCGATCGACCACCACTATAATAAACACTTACCAAGAATCGCAAAGCAGGCGAACCCGACAAGGAATGGACATGTTCGAGTCATGTTTCAGGTCCAGAGTTCAGTTTAACGGATAGCACACACCGCTTGTCCAAAGCAGCTGTCCAGGCAGTGCAACAACAACCCAGAAAAGTAAAGATCGACCTTCCTTTTCCTCTTATTCGGTCCACTTTTATATGGCGGTTATTTAATATTTTTTCATATTCTTGGTACTGTTTTCGGAGCAGGTTGCAGAAGTCGGACAGTATCGCTCCCTTTCATGTCCTTAATACCAGGAGGGAACGTCCAGTCACGTGAACCAAGCTTTAGAACCACCCAGCACCGTCACGTGAGGCAGCCAGCGACACCCTCTTATTACAGCCCGATGGCGACCGACACCTCCCCTCCCTGACACAACTCAGTACTGTGCTACTACTGGCGAACCCTGCTCAAATCAAAATCTACTGTAAAATACTGTATCATAGAATGTGTTATTTTGTTTTGGATATTTGAAAACGTCAGCTAAAAACAACAGCTATTTATAGGCCAAGGGAGGCCCCTAACAACCCTAAAAAGGAAAAAAAAACATATGTAACATTTAACATTTAAGTCATTTAGCAGACGCTCTTATCCAGAGCGGATAAACAAGTACTAATGATCTAGTAGATGTGTTTTATGTTGCGTTAACTATGTATACTGCTGTCTTGGCTCACTTGGAAAATATGTTAATGTGACCTGTCTGGTTAAATAAAGGATGGTGGCCAATGTTTTATAACTGGTCTGCGATCTATGTGGAGAGAGAGATATAAAACCCAGTGTCTTATAGTAGAGGAAAGGCAGACAGCAGTAGTCAGTCTTATAGTAGAGAGGAAAGGCAGACAGCAGTAGTCAGTCTTATAGTAGAGGAAAGGCAGACAGCAGTAGTCAGTCTTATAGTAGAGAGGAAAGGCAGACAGCAGTAGTCAGTCTTATAGTAGAGGAAAGGCAGACAGCAGTAGTCAGTCTTATAGTGGAGAGGAAAGGCAGACAGCAGTAGTCAGTCTTATAGTGGAGAGGAAAGGCAGACAGCAGTAGTCAGTCTTATAGTGGAGAGGAAAGGCAGACAGCAGTAGTCAGTCTTATAGTAGAGGAAAGGCAGACAGCAGTAGTCAGTCTTAAAGTAGAGAGGAAAGGCAGACAGCAGTAGTCAGTCTTATAGTAGAGGAAAGGCAGACAGCAGTAGTCAGTCTTATAGTAGAGAGGAAAGGCAGACAGCAGTAGTCAGTCTTATAGTAGAGAGGAAAGGCAGACAGCAGTAGTCAGTCTTATAGTAGAGGAAAGGCAGACAGCAGTAGTCAGTCTTATAGTAGAGAGGAAAGGCAGACAGCAGTAGTCAGTCTTATAGTGGAGAGGAAAGGCAGACAGCAGTAGTCAGTCTTATAGTAGAGGAAAGGCAGACAGCAGTAGTCAGTCTTATAGTAGAGAGGAAAGGCAGACAGCAGTAGTCAGTCTTATAGTGGAGAGGAAAGGCAGACAGCAGTAGTCAGTCTTATAGTAGAGGAAAGGCAGACAGCAGTAGTCAGTATTATAGTAGAGGAAAGGCAGACAGCAGTAGTCAGTCTTATAGTAGAGAGGAAAGGCAGACAGCAGTAGTCAGTCTTAAATGTAAATGTAAATGTAGTAGAGAGGAAAGGCAGACAGCAGTAGTCAGTCTTATAGTGGAGAGGAAAGGCAGACAGCAGTAGTCAGTCTTATAGTAGAGAGGAAAGGCAGACAGCAGTAGTCAGTCTTATAGTGGAGAGGAAAGGCAGACAGCAGTAGTCAGTCTTATAGAGGAAAGGCAGACAGCAGTAGTCAGTCTTATAGTAGAGGAAAGGCAGACAGCAGTAGTCAGTCTTATAGTAGAGAGGAAAGGCAGACAGCAGTAGTCAGTCTTAAATGTAAATGTAAATGTAGTAGAGAGGAAAGGCAGACAGCAGTAGTCAGTCTTATAGTAGAGGAAAGGCAGACAGCAGTAGTCAGTATTATAGTAGAGGAAAGGCAGACAGCAGTAGTCAGTCTTATAGTGGAGAGGAAAGGCAGACAGCAGTAGTCAGTCTTATAGTAGAGAGGAAAGGCAGACAGCAGTAGTCAGTCTTATAGTGGAGAGGAAAGGCAGACAGCAGTAGTCAGTCTTATAGTAGAGGAAAGGCAGACAGCAGTAGTCAGTCTTATAGTAGAGAGGAAAGGCAGACAGCAGTAGTCAGTCTTATAGTGGAGAGGAAAGGCAGACAGCAGTAGTCAGTCTTATAGTAGAGGAAAGGCAGTCAGCAGTAGTCAGTATTATAGTAGAGGAAAGGCAGACAGCAGTAGTCAGTCTTATAGTAGAGGAAAGGCAGACAGCAGTAGTCAGTCTTATAGTAGAGGAAAGGCAGACAGCAGTAGTCAGTATTATAGAGGAAAGGCAGACAGCAGTAGTCAGTCTTATAGTAGAGAGGAAAGGCAGACAGCAGTAGTCAGTCTTAAATGTAAATGTAGTAGAGAGGAAAGGCAGACAGCAGTAGTCAGTCTTATAGTAGAGAGGAAAGGCAGACAGCAGTAGTCAGTCTTATAGTGGAGAGGAAAGGCAGACAGCAGGGAAGAGTACCGCCCTGGGCAGTCGGCTGACTATTTCGGTGTTTCAAATGGCACCCTATTCCCTATTATAGATTGAAATGAGTGTGTTCTGTGTGTGCAGGTTTTATTTGACCAAAACAACATGGTTGATTTCTTCAGGGGTCCTGGCCAGTAAGGTTGATTTCTTCAGGGGTCCTGGCCAGTAAGGTTGATTTCTTCAGGGGTCCTGGCCAGTAAGGTTGATTTCTTCAGGGGTCCTGTCTAGTAAGGTTGTTGAGAATGTAGGGCTGATGGTGTGATAAGAGGACTACTCTAAACGCAACACAAGCAGCAGCAGCTCCTCTGACTCATCACTAAGCCACATACAACCTGTTCTGTTGGGAGGAGAGGAGGGGCAGCCTCACTGAAGATGAGAACCGCAATAGTTTAAAATACTTTGCTTTTCTGTACTTGTGAAATAATTTTATTATTCAAATAGCAAACTGCTGGTAAACAGACTTAGTTTTGGTTGAGATGGAGAGGAGACAAGAGGAAGCCACTTCAGACACCCAGGGATGAGGAGAGTTTGGGGGGGGGGAGAGGTGATTCCACAACAGCGCCAAAAGGAGATAAGCTGGGACCAGAACCTCTGACATCACAGGCCAATCACACTCCTCCTCCTACAGCAAGGATAATTTGTTTCTGAGGAATGACTTCACAGGCAGAATTACTCCGCTTCAGAGGCATGGCCTGTCATCCTGTAGCCTGGAGCCATGTCCTGCCAGCCTGGCCTGGAGCCATGCCCTGCCAGCCTGTAGCCTGGAGCCATGCCCTGTCAGCCTGTAGCCTGGAGCCATGCCCTGTCAGCCTGTAGCCTGGAGCCATGCCCTGTCAGCCTGTAGCCTGGAGCCATGCCCTGTCAGCCTGTAGCCTGGAGCCATGCCCTGTCAGCCTGTAGCCTGGAGCCATGCCCTGTCAGCCTGTAGCCTGGAGCCATGCCCTGTCATCCTGTAGCCTGGAGCCATGCCCTGTCAGCCTGGCCTGGAGCCATGACCTGTCAGCCTGTAGCCTGGAGCCATGACCTGTCAGCCTGTAGCCTGGAGCCATGACCTGTCAGCCTGTAGCCTGGAGCCATGCCCTGTCAGCCTGGCCTGGAGTCATGCCCTGTCAGCCTGGCCTGGAGTCATGCCCTGTCAGCCTGGCCTGGGCCATGCCCTGTCAGCCTGGCCTGGGCCATGCCCTGTCAGCCTGGCCTAGAGCCATGCCCTGTCAGCCTGGCCTAGAGCCATGCCCTGTCAGCCTGGCCTAGAGCCATGCCCTGTCAGCCTGGCCTAGAGCCATGCCCTGTCAGCCTGGCCTAGAGCCATGCCCTGTCAGCCTGGCCTAGAGCCATGCCCTGTCAGCCTGGCCTAGAGCCATGCCCTGTCAGCCTGGCCTAGAGCCATGCCCTGTCATCCTGGCCTAGAGCCATGCCCTGTCATCCTGGCCTAGAGCCATGCCCTGTCATCCTGTAGCCTGGCCTGGAGCCATGCCCTGTCATCCTGTAGCCTGGCCTGGAGCCATGCCCTGTCATCCTGTAGCCTGGCCTGGAGCCATGCCCTGTCATCCTGTAGCCTGGCCTGGAGCCATGCCCTGTCAGCCTGGCCTGGAGCCATGCCCTGTCAGCCTGGCCTGGAGCCATGCCCTGTCAGCCTGGCCTGGAGCCATGCCCTGTCAGCCTGGCCTGGAGCCATGCCCTGTCAGCCTGGCCTGGAGCCATGCCCTGTCAGCCTGGCCTGGAGCCATGCCCTGTCAGCCTGGCCTGGAGCCATGCCCTGTCAGCCTGGCCTGGAGCCATGCCCTGTCAGCCTGGCCTGGAGCCATGCCCTGTCAGCCTGTAGCCTGGCCTGGAGCCATGCCCTGTCATCCTGTAGCCTGGCCTAGAGCCATGCCCTGTCATCCTGTAGCCTGGCCTAGAGCCATGCCCTGTCATCCTGTAGCCTGGCCTAGAGCCATGCCCTGTCAGCCTGGCCTAGAACCATGCCCTGTCATCCTGTAGCCTGGCCTAGAGCCATGCCCTGTCAGCCTGTAGCCTGGCCTAGAGCCATGCCCTGTTAGCCTGTAGCCTGGCCTAGAGCCATGCCCTGTCAGCCTGTAGCCTGGCCTAGAGCCATGCCCTGTCATCCTGTAGCCTGGAGCCATGCCCTGCCAGCCTGGCCTGGAGCCATGCCCTGTCAGCCTGTAGCCTGGAGCCATGCCCTGTCAGCCTGTAGCCTGGAGCCATGCCCTGTCAGCCTGTAGCCTGGAGCCATGCCCTGTCAGCCTGTAGCCTGGAGCCATGCCCTGTCAGCCTGTAGCCTGGAGCCATGCCCTGTCAGCCTGTAGCCTGGAGCCATGCCCTGTCAGCCTGTAGCCTGGAGCCATGCCCTGTCAGCCTGTAGCCTGGAGCCATGCCCTGTCAGCCTGTAGCCTGGAGCCATGCCCTGTCAGCCTGTAGCCTGGAGCCATGCCCTGTCAGCCTGTAGCCTGGAGCCATGACCTGTCAGCCTGTAGCCTGGAGCCATGACCTGTCAGCCTGTAGCCTGGAGCCATGACCTGTCAGCCTGTAGCCTGGAGCCATGCCCTGTCAGCCTGGCCTGGAGTCATGCCCTGTCAGCCTGGCCTGGAGTCATGCCCTGTCAGCCTGGCCTGGAGCCATGCCCTGTCAGCCTGGCCTGGAGCCATGCCCTGTCAGCCTGGCCTAGAGCCATGCCCTGTCAGCCTGGCCTAGAGCCATGCCCTGTCAGCCTGGCCTAGAGCCATGCCCTGTCAGCCTGGCCTAGAGCCATGCCCTGTCAGCCTGGCCTAGAGCCATGCCCTGTCAGCCTGGCCTAGAGCCATGCCCTGTCATCCTGGCCTAGAGCCATGCCCTGTCATCCTGGCCTAGAGCCATGCCCTGTCATCCTGGCCTAGAGCCATGCCCTGTCATCCTGGCCTAGAGCCATGCCCTGTCATCCTGTAGCCTGGCCTGGAGCCATGCCCTGTCATCCTGTAGCCTGGCCTGGAGCCATGCCCTGTCACCCTGTAGCCTGGCCTGGAGCCATGCCCTGTCATCCTGTAGCCTGGCCTGGAGCCATGCCCTGTCAGCCTGGCCTGGAGCCATGCCCTGTCAGCCTGGCCTGGAGCCATGCCCTGTCAGCCTGGCCTGGAGCCATGCCCTGTCAGCCTGGCCTGGAGCCATGCCCTGTCAGCCTGGCCTGGAGCCATGCCCTGTCAGCCTGGCCTGGAGCCATGCCCTGTCAGCCTGGCCTGGAGCCATGCCCTGTCAGCCTGTAGCCTGGCCTGGAGCCATGCCCTGTCATCCTGTAGCCTGGCCTAGAGCCATGCCCTGTCATCCTGTAGCCTGGCCTAGAGCCATGCCCTGTCATCCTGTAGCCTGGCCTAGAGCCATGCCCTGTCAGCCTGGCCTAGAACCATGCCCTGTCATCCTGTAGCCTGGCCTAGAGCCATGCCCTGTCAGCCTGTAGCCTGGCCTAGAGCCATGCCCTGTTAGCCTGTAGCCTGGCCTAGAGCCATGCCCTGTCAGCCTGTAGCCTGGCCTAGAGCCATGCCCTGTCATCCTGTAGCCTGGCCTAGAGCCATGCCCTGTCATCCTGTAGCCTGGCCTAGAGCCATGCCCTGTCAGCCTGTAGTCTGGCCTAGAGCCATGCCCTGTCATCCTGTAGTCTGGCCTAGAGCCATGCCCTGTCAGCCTGTAGTCTGGCCTAGAGCCATGCCCTGTCAGCCTGTAGCCTGGGCTAGAGCCATGCCCTGTCAGCCTGTAGCCTGGCCTAGAGCCATGCCCTGTCAGCCTGTAGTCTGGCCTAGAGCCATGCCCTGTCAGCCTGTAGTCTGGCCTAGAGCCATGCCCTGTCAGCATGTAGTCTGGCCTAGAGCCATGCCCTGTCAGCCTATGCCATGCCCTGTCAGCCTGTAGCTCCCTCCATAGACAGAAACATCATGTTGGTGAACACATTTGAAAGTATTAACAGAGAACACTTGAGATTCAGTCGAGGATTTCTTCTC